>NW_019944561.1:46478-68417 GCF_002910315.2 Salvelinus sp. IW2-2015 | reverse complement strand
CCTTGGAAGAGAGAAGTGATCACTGAGTAAAAGCAAACAGGCTTTGATAGTTCTTCACGTCAAGGGATGCACCAACCAAACTAAGATGTGTTATTGTTTGGCATCCATGACATGTAAGCTATCGTGTTGTATCACTGTCCAATCCAATACTGACACGCATTCTCTTTGTCCAATCCTCAACTCACAGTGGAGCACAGGGAGTGGTATCGGTGGTACGTGTGTAACTTCCCACTGATCCCACAACCCTACGCTGACCAACCCTCTCACAGTTGCAATGGCTTGCATCACCTCCAAATAAATATTTGCAAGACAAATTCAAGAAGGGAAACCTATCAGACGGACGGAGATTGGACTGATGTGTGAGCAGGAAACAAGTAAACAAAATTAATTTWGCATTTAATCAATAAAACAAAAAAGATGCAATCCTTGCTGTTTTTTTGGGCTATCAAGTGATTTACTATCAAGTTGATATAAATACACTTTTAAAATATTAGATTATCAAAGGTCTTCCATCAAAGTGCCAATGATATAGATCATGACAGAACTATTCAATTGTGGRCTGAAGTACTGCTGTTTTTTGATCAATTCATGTGATTGATTGTCCATAGAGTTCCCTCTCACCTGGTGTGTCCCAGGTTTGAATCWGTCCCTATGACKAATCATGACAACCAGCAGTGCTGTGGCCATTCAMYCRYTMGCKWTACAGCATRTGTCTTCGCTTTGTCAATGACACCTTTAAAACCCCTAGCACTAACAGACAYAGGTTAGCTGATACCTGRMTCTCTGTAGCACCCACCTCTCTGGTGTACCTTCACTTCTGAAGAATTACAGCCTGGTCCAGTTGATCTTTGTGGCTTGGGGGGAAAGAGACGAAAGGGTGAGATATGGTTTGAAGGTAAGCCTATTCCTAGATGATACACTTTCTGTAGCAATCAAAAGTGTCCAKATAGATATTCTTAATGGGCTTAAAGGGAATACATTATTAKATTTCTCTGRTAATGCCTCTCTCTGGTCAAGATATTTCACTACYCGAATGGACGACCATGGCCCGATTGTAATCACTCACAGCGTTCTTTTACGTTTTTGAATCTTTAATCACTTTTTTTCAACTCAATCCTCCCAGTCTCATCCAAATTAGATTTAAATTAATTGGACTGTTGAGAAATGAGGGAATAACAAAACACTCTGATATTCTCTGCCTTCACTAAACTGAAATGATGAGATAAAATCAACAACAAAAAAATTCCCATGCTAGCAATGATAAACCAATGATACATTTGCCATCTCAAAATGTAAAAGGGGTATTTGTCTTAACATTTGTTTCCACTGCAGGGATACAAATTAAGTAGTTTTAGTCAATTCCCCAGTAAAATAATGCATTTTGGACTTGCCATGATGCAACTGTAAAAAGTTGCCCTCAGATTCAAGAGTGTGAAGCTAATGTCTTCTCTTCACTGATGAGGGTCCATTTCGAATTCTCTTTATCACTTCAACATCACACACTTTCTCTGCTCATACTAACTTTTGACTTTGCTAGCGACGCATTACTACGTCATTAATATTTCTGTCTCGCAGGCTAATTCAATTTGAAGCCGAGGGTTTTCCAAATCGGTCGAGAATCGGTCTCCCCAATGACGCAACAAGCTCCCCTCCACCACCGAGAGTTGTCAAATCGTCCAGATTATTTGACTTTTTTAAGATCCTGCACATGCGATTCTTCTTTACTCGGCTGATAAAACGGAGCTTTACTGACGTTCTCCCCCTCCCCCTCTCTCTCTCTCCCCCTCTCTCTCTCTATGCTCGGTGGGGCACCTGCTTTGATTCCCGGGTAACACGGTTTACTGTGACAACGCGTCGCAGGGGGTCTCTGTGAGCCTAATCTCTAATAAGGGATGAAACGGTTCTTGATGAGGCTTTAGAGCCAACCAGGTTGATCTTTAGCAGGGGGAACTCCCCTTTAAGATGGAGGAGCGTTGGAGTAAATAGCGGGTAGCCTAATGATAACGAGTACTTTTCACTTTGGATCTATGTGCTTCACTTTCTGATCTGAGGAGGTACTTGCTACCGTGGGGGAATTACCCCACTGATGATCAACCTACGAGGGCTGCTGCTCTCAACTATTTCCACACTCACTCACTCCTTTTCAACTCTCTTTGAACACAATGACTCCGAGTTGAGATTCAAGAGATAGGCCTATGCCCAAACTCCTTGATCATCTTCGCTGTTGCTTAGCTGGAGTTGGAGCTAGAAACACACAGCCACGTCTACCAGACCAGGAGAATTTCATCTCCTTGTGTTTTAAACACAAATAACAGAGAATTCTAGGCCTACCCATAGGGCTGGTTTTCACGGACAAAGATATTACGCGTAGTGATGGACTAAATAGTGTTTCAACAATAGATTCTCTATTGAACATGCTTTTTGTTCAGGACTAGGTTTAATCTGGCCCTCAGTGTATTGGTAGTGCTGACTCCCACTATAGCCTAAGCATGATCTATTGTCTGTATTCATTACAGAGCTTTGTGAATAGGAGACCAATGACCACTCAGTGCTTTAATGGTCACACATTTGAGGTATTACACATGTACTGCACGCTACTAATTATGATAATAACCAGCGTCTCTTCAATGAATCAGCTTTAGGGTTCATTTCACTAATAGGGGACAACCACAAGTTTCACATCCATTGTCTTGAGATTCCAGCTCCTTCATTCACACCGCCAGGTAAAAATAAACCTTCCGTGTGATCTCACACTTTCCTTTTTGTTCCTCTCCTCTCCACACTCACTAACAAGGACCAAATAGACAATAAACACAGTCGATGATCCCGCTGTCAAAGCTCTAGCAATTTCATAAGGCCTGGATCAAATTATGAGAGACCTTGCAGTTGCAACACCGGGGCTCTAGCACGGGATTAGGGGCAACTTATCTCAAGGCTGTGCTTCTCAGATAACAGCACCTAAAGCAACCTTTTCTCCGAGACACAATTACCCGGCTGCTCGCTCCTCTCCTCCACCTCACCCCCCCCCCCCTTTTGAATTTCATCAGGGTCTTAATTAGTATACAAATAAAACTTCCCCTTATCTCCCACTCGGCCTAATTGGCCTGTCTTTACTTATGCCGGTGGAATGGTGTGAATGTGGTGTGTGTGTGTGTGTGCGTGTTGTCTTTGAAAGAATGTGTGTGTGAGTGGCCTGTAATTAGAGTGACCGTGTTCACCTTTCCCTCTCAGACGCACCAACGCTTGGTGGGCCCCTGGGAGCCTCGCGGGGCCCGGAGCTCACGCTCCGGATTATTGCTCGGCAATCATTCCCGGGCAGTCCCACCGGCGTTCTCATGGACGCAGGAGGGCTTTAGGTGCTGCTGGTTCCCACTGTTACGGCAGGGGTATGATGAGGAATGAGGGAGGGGCCGGCTCTTCTTCTTCTTCTTCTTCATTCTCTCTCTCTCCGTCTCCCCCCTCCCTCCGCAAAAGTAAAGTGTTTATCGATGATCTCGGCTCCCCGCTCTTCAACAACTTAATATCGCGTGACAGTGTGGAGAGCTTGGCCCGTAATTAGAGTTCAATGGTGGTGGAGGAGGGAGTGGAGAGAGGGTGGAGGGGGACAATTAGAGCTCTTTGTTATTAAACTTGATTCATCCATCCCTGCTCTGCTCCTCTCTCTCCCCTYGACCCTTGCGGAGGGTAACGGGGCATCTCGCCTTCCCGAAATTGGCTAACCCGCAAGTGATCATGTTAGCAGTTGCTACCTGTCTGGTATATAGCAGCCAACACATCTCCCAACCCACATCCTCTCTCTTCCTTCCTTTGTTTTTAACAACATATCTCTGTTACTTTTATCTTTCAGGGGTTACAGACATTTGTTTTGATTCATCTCTTGCTCAGTTGCTTCTTTTTCTTTTTGTTCAAAAAATAGAATATCTTTATTCCATATTTAATAGGCTAGGCCTATATATTTATATATCATTTTTTTGTTGGTGGTTATATTTCGCTAGTTGTTTGGGATCAAAAAGAGGTGATTAACATAGATACAATACAATAGATTACATCACKCTCTCCTCCCAATGCCAATAACACACACTAATAATGGTAAAGATCATCYGTCTGCTCCACTAAGGCTTCTGTAGGAGAGAGCTGGCTACTTCTTGGGCCACCTAGACTGAACATACTGAACATGGGTTAACTATGTTGAAAGCATCTACTAAATGACCCTCTTACGTCCAGAAGTACACTATTTCACTGTACTCGGGGTTGGGGATGAACTGATTACATGTAATCTGATTAGAAACAAATGTAACTAATATATTACGTTACCAGTTAAAATATTTTAATCCCATTACAGATACTTTCGAAAACTTTCATGATTACTTATTGGTTTTCTTTTGAATTCAGAAAGGAAGTTCTCAATTACATTCAATTCAGCATTGAAAAAAAGCACAAGTTTAAGTTTTTTTCCCCCTGAGCGAATCTGACCACAAATCAGAGACCACTATGACGACACTCCAAATGCATTTGATGGATTATTTTTGTCTTCTTCTAATGCTCTTACCGGGGAAAGTAATCTGAAAGTAACTAAGTAATCAGATTATGTTACTGAGTTTAGGAATCCAAAAGTAAATTACCGATTACAATAACTGTAACAGATTACATCTAGAAGTAACCTACCCAAACCTGATCAAGTAAGCTAGCATATTTTACATCTTCAAAGAGTATCTTAAATAATCCCCCTCCTCACCTCGACCTCCCCAAAATAAATATATATATAAGAAAACAAGAAAAAAACACAAACTTTCCTGAACCAACACTTGCACTTGAACCCCCACCTTCTAACTCTGACTCTGCTGCTTTTTGAGGAACAGTGTTCTTACTATGCCTGTGAGTATGTGGTTGTCCCACCTAGCTATCTTAAAATGAATGCCACTGTATTGTAACTCGCTCTGGATAAAGCACCTGCTAATTGACTAAAATGTACATGTAAAACCACATTGTATTCTCAAGTACACAACTTCGCTCCTGCCTGAGGTAAGCTAACAGGACAGCTTATTCCCCTGCATGGCAAGGTGAGTGTTGTCAGCAGCAGCAGCAGATGGATCACCTTTTGAAGCGGGTAAACTGCACTGAGACGTTACCACCGTATCTCCCTAAGTCTGGCAATACGACATGATCCTGCTAATTATGCACTTTGGATGGCTTACACCTGTCAACGGCACCCTGCTGGCAGTCAGATATAGCTGTCACTTTAATATGTGCCCAAATACCTCCAACAAACTACCCCCTGAGTATGTGGTTATACTAGTTTGTACTGTATTAGTGCAATACTCCATAAGATATTTTCGCACTTTTGCATCATTATGTTCGTTTGTCCCATTATGACATTTATCACACTATTTTCAGCTATTTTGGTCAAGGTTTGCAAATATAATCCAGCTACTGTGTTCTACTAAATGTAAGAACCTCATATGTGACAAAGTCTTACACCCTGCGCTCTGATGATACGTCAATACACAAGTGTGAGCAAAAATGTATATTCCTCCCCCTAGATTTTTTTTATAAATGAGCATTTTTTTATGAACTATTGGTTTTAAGAAACACATTTTCTGATTAACTAGCCTACATTATTCACTCAGAATTGGACGAGGGCCAGAATTAGGTTTTCACTTTTTTCAGAATTCTTTTGGAGTTGCTATAGTATATTAGTTACTATAGCAACTAATATACCCTTGGCACACAATAAACTCTAAACAAGGTATGTTGGGGGAGAGAGGGCTACAGTACATGTCAGAGTTGGCTTAGTGTACTTTTCTTCTAATCTACCCTGACAAGTATGTCCATGTCATTAATCATATGTAAAAATACGTGAGAGTGTTTGAATCAAAGACAAGAAACTCACACCAAAAGTAGGAAGAAACACCACAACAATAATAAGAGCGGATAGGAGGCTGCCCTAACGTTCACTCCAACTCTGCAACCCTCCAACATTATCTGGTGTTTAGAGGGGTTCCACCCTTCTCCTTGGTGTTTCTGTTCCATCAGAAAATATTATGTTGATTCCAGTACAAATCCATAAAAAATAAGTTTTATCAGATGAATACAGTTTACTTGTGCTCTGTTTTCTGGCCTGGAGTGACGTCTTGATTTTTCTCTCTCTCTGTGTGGTGTGTGTGTGTGTGCGTGCGTGCGTGCGTGCGTGCGTGCGTGTGCTCAAACATTTAGTGGGCTTCGGTAAAACATTCTCACTCCCACCAACATCTGGCCAGCACACTGTAGCTTGGAGTTTTTCTCCCGTCAGAAAAAATGCATAGCTGGTATCCTTGCCCAGGCAAGAAAATGTCTGGGATTTGTTATTCACTGTGGGTAGGCATATCCTTTACGAAACATAGGACTCATTGGTTTTTACATTCTCAGTTCACCTCAATAAAATAACATTTGACATACCATTCTTAGTTCACTTCAATAAAAGAGGTCAGAGGTTCACTCACAGTACTTGTTGGGAGAAGTGAAATATACTTTTTGATGGATTCAGGGAACGATTAAGACAGAGGTGCCAAGCCACTTGTATAAAGTGATGTTTAGGA
The DNA here is from genome assembly GCF_002910315.2 of Salvelinus sp. IW2-2015. Lineage (NCBI taxonomy): Eukaryota > Metazoa > Chordata > Actinopteri > Salmoniformes > Salmonidae > Salvelinus > Salvelinus sp. IW2-2015. Next base: position 61,842 of record NW_019944561.1, on the reverse strand, counting down.
TTTCATAATAATCATCCACTTGGATTGTCTGAATGTCACACTCACATCTCTTGCAACCCAGTCTCGTGAGCTTTGTGTTGCAACCCTCTCCTGTCATTAACTTCCGTGTGTTCTGGAATCCTCACTCCGTGCCCACAGTACATTTCTAATTTGACACGCTGGGATAAGGGTTGACAATAGCCTCTCCTCTCTCCCCCATCTCTGCTCTCCTCTTTCTCTCTCTCCTCCATCACTGCTCTCCTCCGGAGTCTCTGGGAGCGGGGATGAGATGGAGCTTATGGGGGACAGCGAGATCAGATCAATCCTGGTGTCAGGCGCTCAGCGCACATCTCTCCTCTCAGCAACGGCAGGACAAGTGTCAGCTGGAGGAGAGGTAGCCGCCATGCAGAGACAGAGAGATGGAGGGTTGGAGAGCGAGGAGAGAGAGAGAGAGAGAGACAGAGAGAGAGGATAGAAAACGAGAGAAAGGAAGAGGGAGTGAGAGAAAAAGAGGGAGAGGGAGGGATGGAGAGAACAACAGAGAGGGAGGGAGAGAGAGAGGAAGGAAGAGAGCTAGTCCGGCCCAGGGGAGTGCACCTCCAGCAGACAAAAGATCAATTCTCTCCATCTCTCCCAGCTCCTGATAACAAGCAAAAGTTCAGCAAGCCCAGGAGCTGTCTCGCATTTGAAACACACACACACTCACCAGTGGGTACACACACACACACTGCCTTTCTCTCACACACAGACACAGTCACAAAGAGAGTGAAAAAATGGCTAAAGAAGAAGGGATTTTTAGATATGACAAACCTAAAACTGTACGTACTTTTTGTGTTTCAGAAGGTGGTAACCACTGGGCAAAAACTGTTTGTATCAACGTTGTTTCCATGTCATTTCAACCCCGAAAAATCTATGTGATGTTTGATTTGGCAAAAAGTAATCAATCTAAGGGCATTTAGTCATTTAAAAAAAAAAAGTTTAACCTAAAGCCAATGACCTTGTGACATTTCTTGTTGATTTCACGGTTGTTGACAACTCAACCAAATGTAAATCAAAACTAGACAGTGAACTAACGTCTGTGCCCAGTGGTAAATATGTCAGTGATGTAAATTGATACAATTGTTTAAGTGGTGTTCGGGTCAATGGGCCATCATACACCAGCACGCACGTCATCAGATATGGTAAGGACTTGATTCACATGCCCTTTTTAGTCAACATAAAAAGATATGTAGACCTATATTTCACATTTGTCATTGCGCCAACTGTTTCCATGTGCATTTCCTTCCCTGCTAAAGTGAAAAAGCCTGTCTTTGGCTGAGGCTCATAACAAAGACGGTAAGAGAAAACAGAACGAGACAGGAAGCTGTAGCATTCGGTCAGAACCAAAACATAATTTGTGACAGACGATGGTGCCAAGGCAGTGCGGTTTGGATAGTGATTGCGGGTAACATTGTTATTGGCAAAGGCTACGGCAGTCAAACTAACACACGTTGTGAAACGCAGCTACATTTAGTCTCTCCCTCAGACACAAGTGTTATTGATAACATACTCATTTGGGGAGAGTTTATGGAGTGTGTTGTTTCCTTCCTGTTTGCGCTCTGCGCTCGCGTCACAGCACTTGTTTTTGTTAAGTCCTAAAAATTCCCCCTCTCCCGAACCACATGTTTGAGCGCTAGCCTCATGTGTTCCTCGTTTGGCCTAATGTCTTTTCAAACCTCATGAATTATTGAAATAAAACCAGAATGAATGTCACCGTCGATGGGTATGTCTTTCATTTACATAGTTTCGACTGTGTTGTCCTGAAACCATATTTTTTGAGACTCGTATTCGGAAATATTGAACCTTTTTGCAGCGAATCCAACTCCCAAGAAACCTTACCTTTCAACCCGAGCGAAATAAAGAAAGAACTATTGAAACATACTGTCAGAATTCCAATATTTTTCAAAGTGCACGTCCAAATTTCGAACAGACCGCAAAGTGGCCTCGAATCAAATGTTTACCTCAAATCACCGAACTTGGTATTCCTGAATGATTCCTGATAGTCTGTTTGGATCTTCCGCCCCAGTGAAGTTCCAGACATCTCCAGACTGTCTCTCCTGACATGTGGAGAAGCTGATAGTCTCTGACAGGTCCACTGCTGGTTCTGTTTAAAAGAACCATGAACACAGAAAGGCCCTTGGGGGGGGGGGGTTAYAACCCAGAACCCTGCCACTCCTCATCAGAGAGAGACCCGGACCCAAAGGTCACTCTGACTGACTAAGGCATTCAGGACAGTTAGATGATGGCTGGCCTGGTCCACACTACACTGTACTAGCTTGGACAGGGTTACTGTTGTATTGGTCTGGCGTTGGCCTCCATTTTATAATCACCTGAGACTGTTATCATTTCCAGGCCCCCTCGCATGCAGTCATCCTCCACCCGGAGACCCAATGTCATAACAARGTCTCAGTAATGTACCCAATGATTAGGGCTTTCTTTGGGACCCCGTAACCATGGCCCCCAACAGATGGGCTGCACCTACTTGACTATGCAGATTTATGCCGCGCCGAATATTTACAGATATTSTCATTACATGGCCATTATGGTATATGGTCGTCCATATTTAATGGGCAGTAATTGAGGCAAAAGCTGTCATGCATTGAGCTTGATGGAGAGCGTTATTCTTGTCATGTTTTCTCTGGAAGGATACGACCAGAGAGGGACAGCTGAGCGCACGCTGAACACAATTGACCTCTTACATGATTTTCAATTACAGGCGGGAGGAGAGAACCGGAGAGGGGTCCCTGTAGTGCGTCTGTCTCTGTCTCCTTCTCTCTGACCCAACATCTGCCCGTCCAACGTGGCACGGCAGCTCACGAGGTTGCCTGCCCTGCCTGGGATGGGCAGGTGTGTGCCGGGGAGGGCCCCTCTGTCATTAAGCCACCAGCTGTGCCGTCACGTCTGGCAAGCGAACCGCTCTGTGTCATCTATGACCCTGTCTCAGCCCCCTCGGAGGGGAGCGTGGGGCGGAGACCTTGACAGGGCAACCGGGGGTAAAGCCGCGTATGGAATATCTATGAAGGACGGACGTGGTGCCGTGGCGGTGTGGTTTCGTCCCACCTCACTCCTGGCCAGGCACCACTTCAGCGGCTCAGCTCACTCTCCCCCTCTCCTGCCAGAGACCTGGACGGGCTCTCTCATCAGCCATGTCAGTCAATAAAGAATAACAGACAACGACTCACCTCCGCTGTGCCTTTTCAAAGGAAGGTGAATGCAGGCGGAAGGACGGCTCCTGCAAAAAGGACAATATTGAGAGCAAGGATACAGTTACTGTCCCTCATTGAAAGAACTGGCATTGAAAACTCACATTATATAATTATATTACATTATCAATTATATAAATGTCAGTTAAAGAAAGTTCAAGTGTGAACTAAAAATATATGAATACATTTAACCATTTCATATTGAGAGGCATACACTGAAATACACAGCAATGCATAGAATTTATATATTTTCTAGATAGGTCTACAGTACTTCGGTGAGTGCTATCCGGGATCCTTGGGACGTCCCTACCCTAAACCCTAACCCCTACCCTAATCCTAACCATAACCCTTACCTAACCCTAATTTTAAAGCTAACCTTAACCATTTTAAATGTAAACTTCAATGGGGTAAGGACGTACCAAGGATCCCAGATATGTTTTTCTCTCCTTTGCGGCTAATTGGTCTTGATTAGCTCCACCTAGCTGCCAGTGACTGACAGTGGCACTGCTAATGCTGGTGATGGCACGGGCACAGTGCAGCAGTTACCAGAAACAGCTCCCTGGCAAGTAATGTCGAATCCAGCCTCCTCTGGTGGAGTTAAGGTAACAGTGAACCATATATTGTTGGTTGGTTGTTGTTTTTAGCCGCCGTTATTTAAACATGTTACAAAGTAGCATGTGCATCACCTTGAAGCTAACTAGCTAGCCAATACCTACTACCTCTATTGTACTTGCTCAGTCAATTAGCTAGCTATCCACGCTAGCTTGACAAAATATTATTTTAACTAACTAGGAGAGGTCATCATCTGTAGTTTGACTGGTCAGCCAGATACATGTAGCCTAGCTAGATAGTCCAAGCATGTTATACATACTCAATGAAACTTTTTGATAAGAGTCTTACATTGTATTATAAAATGTTAGACATGATGGCTCAGCAATAAGTAGAATAATAGATTGCACATTGAATTTGCTTTGACCTGCTCCAACCAGAGGAAATGTCATGAACAAAGCATTGCATGCATGAACCATATGATTCAGGACGAAGGCTTGACTTGATTTTCCCCAGCATTGTTCATGTGTAGCCTTCTCTTCCACATCATCCTGTCCTGACCCACTCCAAACCCTCTAGCCACTTCATATGATAGGTCATCCTTTTGTGAATCAAGACCATATTTCATGTAGTTTGCCTTGCGCTGTACAAATGTGCTGCTAACCGAGAAGGTGTTCAGTCAGTCTCTTCTGAACAGACTAGTATGACATGACCCAGGGTGCACTGCACTACAACACACTACCACATTACGTGTCCTGGATCCACACACATACCCTCTTTAATTCAACCCCTCGTTCTTTCCAGACCTGCCATGGTGAACTGACAGTAAGAGAGGAGCTGAAAGAAACCAGCCAGCACTACTCTGCCCTGGGTGAGAGGTTTGATTTGGGCCGGGGGAATTGGTGGCCCAGCAGGTCTGCCTGGTCTGCTTGCCTGCCTGTTTATCCATCGATGGAAGTGTCTCTCACCTCTGGCCAGCTAGCGGTTCCTCCTGCCTCCTCCTCCTTTTCGACCTACCAACCGTCAGTCCGCTGAATGGTAATTCCCCCTGATAACCTTGTGGGAGCTGGGAAGGCGGCGTAGAGAGGGGAGGGGAGGAAGAGCGAGAGAGGCTCCCGCTCTGTTGGTCTGAGCCCGGTGAGGTGATCGCTGTGTGGACAGGAGCCAGGCCAATCTAGCCATCAAGTGGGCCGTCAGCCGCCCAGCCAACGGGAGACACACTGCTAATCACGGCATCGGTCACCACGCTGCTGAAACAGCCATGGGTTGTAATTATATCTCAGAGCAGTGGCCAGGGCAGGGGGCCACAGGGCAGTGCCAAGGAGGGAGAGGCATCTGGACAGGGGTATTGGACTGGAAGGAGAGTCAGTGATTTTGCCTCTTTGCTGCCATTTCGGTCAATACAATCGCAAGAGCCTGAAAAATGAAATCCCCCACCAATATTTCAGTCCAGTTTTTAAAAGCTAAATAACAGTAAAATAATACAAAACACAAGATCAGTATTCCAGGTTTAAACAGTGTATTTTTATACACTATTTATGTGGGTTAATATTTAAAATATGAAAAGACACGCATTTGTCAGTGAGTAAAAAGGACAATGCAAAGAACATCTGGAGACGTTGAAACAAACATGTCTGGAGTCCAGCGACTGAATTAGCCTTCTCTCTAATATTACTAGAAACAAATCTGGTGAGTTGGTTGTTGATTCATGAATATGGAATGGAAATCATTACATTTCATGGTCATTACAAAAGTATGTCAGAAGACGCAGTCATACAAATAAACAAACTTTGGGCATTTTGTTCTGATGRTTGTAACTAATTCCCAGGGCTCTAGGTTCATGCCCACCAGCCGCACACAACATTATTGTTGAAGAGGGAAACACTTAAGAGACATWGTTTTCTTTGTGTTGGAGTTTTTGATGCCTGGCTGGTGAGGAATGTGTTCTGAAAGWAGCTTTTCCCCCCYYYKSCMMMMMWYYYYWRKYMWTWRSKTTWRRRKTTTYYKRAAAMYTTTAACTGTCAATTCACTATAATAGTARATTAAAAGAGCTTTGTAATATAAGAGGTTGTGTTTGAATTATTAAAGTCTCAATTTCATAGAAATGTGATAGAAACAGTCATATTTGTAAAATAACCGTAAATGTATACCGTAATATAAAGTAAAGCATTTAAAAACTTCCAAAATATAATTGAATCACTCGATCAGTCAAATGTGTCATTCATGCTATAGAAGCGTCCAAAACGTACCTAATGAGTTCCTAGGAAACCTAACTCTTTCCTCCGTGGTGTATTTCAAACGTTAACCCCCAAGAGTCCTTTATTGCATCCAAGGTAGTACATGTACTTGATCTTCATTTGACCACACAACAAAGAGTCAAGTATGTGTTGCTGTGTGTTTGGTCAGTCATCCTCCCCGGGCCTCTCCCAGAGTATTGGCTTCCGTGGAGCTTTTGGCGTCAGCGGTGGGATCAGTTATTCCCAGTCTCACCTACAACACGGTGTGTACATTGTTGTCTGGCGTTATTGGCAGCTCTGCCTTCATCCTCCGACACCGGCGGCCTCCCTGGTGGCCTTTGTCACAGAAGAAAGAGAATGATCAATATCCCAGTTAAACTCGACTTTCAAAGCTGATCGCATACGGGCTCGTTCAGGGGCCCCCTCCGCTTTAATGAATTTTCTTTCATTCCACGCGAGTTTTTAAAACATCAAATAATAAATTGGCCGGGGCACAGTGAAAATATTTAGATCTATTGACTGTGGTTGAAAAATGGAGAGGGCAAAAACTCTGGTGGTTTGATGTTGATATAGTCGAGCACTTTAATCCACCCGAGTGATTCCTTTATCTGCCTGGGCTTCTCCAACAGAGAGAAAAGGGGCCTAAGAATATTCTCAAACACGCAGCAACTCTTTTTAAACCCCCCTGCTTTACCTTTGCTGCTGCACATTCTCAAGCCGTCTTCCGAGGAGAGTGTATTCTTCCGATTGTAAGGCAGTGGAATGCTGAAGACAACAACTCCACGCAGCAGGAAAACGAGCGAGGTGATAAAAATTACATCACACGGGGAAGGGGGCTACAGAAGTTTGTTGGCCATAGGTATGACAAAAATATCATTACACTGCCTCGACATGAAACGTCCCAGAATGGAAAAGAAGACAAGAAAGGAGAAGACACAAGATTGTAAAGAGTGTTGGTGTGAGGTTATCAAAGAGACTCATATCTTTGAATATTGACTGCTTGTTTTTGGAGAGGATGACACATGGTACAAGCAGAAGATGAAGAGGACTTTTCTCTTTGTGATTACATTGTTGCTTTGCTCAAGACATGTTTGTTAATAATAAGCCCTTTGAATGGTTCTACATCCAACCAAGACTTAGACAGACCGATACATGTTTGTTTTTAAGGGTAGCTGTGGTATCTCTTCTTTTCCTTTACCAGAAACTCTCTTATCTAGTATGATATGGTTTGAGTTAGTTTTGGCGTCCCCAGTCAAAGTCACATAGAGGTGAAGTGCCCAGGCCTAACCTGTCCCCTCGCTGAGCCACTCTCCCTATCGTAGTGGTAAATTGTGCTGCGTGTGTGTATACTGCTGCATGGATGRTTGTGGCTTGGCCGTGTGTGTGTTTGGCTGGCGTGACAGCCCGGCCTTGACATTAAACATCTGTTGGGTGATTCATTCGGCTCAGGATGCGGAGTGACACTGAGACACATCTGCCGTCACACGGCGCGGGCGCTCCCCTCTACTCCCTCCCTCCTCTCCCAACCTGCCCCTCATTAGCCCGGATTGCTTCGCCACGCCACGCAAACCACTTTTCTGATGATGCCGTCATTTTCCCTTCTCTCCCTCGCGGTTAGTTCACCAAAGTGACATCCTGCTCCCCCCCCCGCCCCAGATGCATAGCCTTGGGGAGATTTAGAGATGGCAAACAGAATGAAACTCAAGAACCTGGCAACCAACGCCTGGTCTCTCCCAGAACTAGGTTTATTTAGTCCTTCTTTCCCCCAACGCCTGGTCTCTCCCAGAACTAGGTTTATTTAGTCCTTCCTTCCCCCAACGCATGTTAAATTGCAGTAATTCAAAATACTTTTCCCGTGAAAAGATGATTTAAGCGTGCCCAATTCGTAATACACAATGTTTATGTTTGATTTGAAAGACTGTATTGCTTTAGTTGACACACAAGACAGATTAAACACATTTCTGTAGTAAAACGTGTGTCATTCAGTAAATATTTAGATTTAAGTGTGGTATGGAGCTATGAAATGATGACTTTTTGTTATCTGTTGGGAAATTGTTTATGTAATACTGCATCCCAGTAAAGGCCTACAGATAGGTACGTAGACTACATCTATTTGGTTTGGAAATCATTTCAACCCCAGTGACAGATGCTCTTGKTCACCACTTTACAAGGCCCTGTAATCACTTGAGTGAATACAGCTTGACTGATTAAGGTTTAGAGCATTTGTCCGACTTGTCCTACACAAACCCAGAGTACAGATGTCGGATCGTAATTTGATCACCCTGCAATGCAGGACATTTTAAAATGTGTAGTGTATTTGAGGTTTAAAAAGGCTTCTGAAGTTTTTAATTTCCACGTTGAAATTTCAGACTTGATTTTCCCTTACGGAAAATGTATCGACCCCTACAAAAATGTTCATTAATTATAATCCACGAAATCATTCAATTTTTTTGTTGCTACAGGTTTCTTTTCCTGCTGTAGCAAACTGACTCAAATTAAGATCCTACATCTGTAATGTGTGGTGTAGTACTGTGGCCCACATTGTAACAGTACAGAAGAWCACAGGCTTGCTATTTGGTGAGATTTGTCAGTTGGATTTGACAGTTGGAAAGTGCTGGTGAGGACAACACTCAGTATGTGGTGTTGCTGTATTATCAGTATCTAAGCACTTTACTGTGTTGGCTACAGCAACGTTTCGGCATAATCGTGTGTATTTCTTAGTTGAAAAGTTGTCATTATTTCATTTCTGTCACTTTTCCTTAATTTGGAAGCTGTCTGTATGTTGTAATTGCATTGGTCATGAATTCGTCAGCATTKGTTTTTCTTTTTGGATCCTTGCAGCCATTTTCTGTCAGGATTAAAGGAGAATAAATAAAGGAGTGTGTCCCCTATCAACCCCACACTAAGGGAACCTGTCCTCAAGTGTTGGAATGTTGAACTCAACTCATAGTTTGACCAGTATGGGTGGTATATTCAGCACCACTTCAACCCAGCTGCTACAACATCACTAAACAGTCTGACAACCAATATGAACAAATTGCGATCCAAAAAAACAAGACATTGATGATTAACAAACTAGCATGAAGTCGATGATGATGTACTTGTAAGTTAATAGGAAAACAATGCAGCTGCTTGTTGAAGGGAATGATGTCACCATGCATTGTTCGGTACAGTCAGACCCGGGGAGACGCTAGATCTAGAAGCCCTTTGATCCTGTCTCCATGGCGCCCCAGATGTTGTGCTTGTCGGGGCATTGTGATGCGGAAGCCTGTTTATTTACAGAGGTAATGTCCAGTCATTATATGCACAACTCATCCATCAAACATAGAGGAACGATCAGGGAGATTTCTTTCTTTGCACTTGATGATGAGAGTATACCCACATGTATTACTCCCATGGGTGCGTCCACAATGGCACCCTATTCCATATGTAGTGCACTACCTTTGACGTGGGTCCATGCACTATACATGGAATAAGGTACCATTGTCAGAAGCACGTGTTTCATTCAGTGGGGCTTGGGACCCAGGGAACTCAGTTTACCTACGGTGAAGATATATTTCTGCTGTAAATTAGTGTAGTAGTCTCCTGCAATTAAATGTGTTTACCAGCTATTTATGATAAGCACAGTTGTTGTATCCTAATGTTATTAGGCATTTTGTACTGTAGGTAGTTATTTCTAAATTCCAAATAAGTCCTTCTCCCTTGTTCTGCCTTGTCACCAACAGGTGGCAGTATGATACCTGAATCTGGCCAGTATTGCAGCTCAACTCCATGAGTCCTACAGTCTTAGAAGAAGCAGTCTCTTTAATTGGTGATTGCCGAGTATATACCACTGCAAAGTACAAAGTACAAACTCACCATCAGAATACCTCAATGGGTAAAAATTAAGATCAGAATAAAATGTGAGGATATATTTTCATTCACACATGCGCCATCTCTTATGTGTCCTGTCTTTATTAGTGTAGTAATTTACATTCAGAACATCAATCCATGTTTCAATGTTTATTTGTAGGTCTTGGAAGAAGACTGGAACGGTGATATGTTCTGCTAGTTTTATAGCACTACACAAAGCCTCATATTTGAATTTCTTCTCAATATAAGGCTTGGGTACTACATATGTAGACAGTATGTCACGCTGAGGTGCTGCAATGATGTCCAAAGTTGATTTACTGTACACTTGTATTTTTCTGATATATTGGTCAACTGTCTTCAGAAATGAGTATTATTTTCTGGGACTCCAATTGTCAGTTGTGTGCTGCATTTCAACAACCATTTGAATGTTTTGTTGTTTGTTAACGTAATAGAAATCACAGGAGAGAGAGATATTTGAGACCAGGAATTTTTGTTTGCCAAGGTAATTTTCAGGAAAAAATATTGCTCAATCAATCGCTTCTATTTCTAAAGATTCTGAACATTATTTAAAAAACAATTCTCTCTCTTTGGTGCCAGAATGTACAACCAACCATACACTCAAGAGCTTTTGGATCTTTTCAAATGTTTTCCTCTTCCAATATTGACAATATCACCTCCAACTTGCGGGTGCAAGGGGATGGAAAACCCTTGTAATGCAGATGTGACACCGTTTTCCCTCCAACCATCAGGCTACTCCAATCCCATTGAAAGCAATTAAAAGGTAGCTGAATCCTAAGACCCTAAAGGGTTAATTTCTGGGGTTGTTGCCACGGCAGCCCGATACAATGAATTCTCTTTGTTGTTTACTTGGCAACAGAAGCTCAAGGTGGACTTTCTATTGACTCTTGTCAAGTCTCAAAATGATAAAAGTACTAGCTCTAGTAAAAATAAACCGGTCTAGGGACTGGCCTTGGGCCACTACTATTCAGAATTTTGTAGGATTTATTGTTGCTCGTAGATTGTATTTCCCTCTTAATTTTAAGTAAAGAAAAGTCAGTTTTCCCATCTTTGACATTCATCGCTTCCACTCAGAGAATTAGTAGATTTATTTTCTGTTGAGAAAAAAAAAATGTAGAAAAAAAATCAATTAGTGCTAAATTTATTCATAGATTTCTGGAGTCTGGGCGATCAATGCGAGTCCACTCAAGGTCGGTGGGATCGTTCATCCCAGTTAATGTGTTTGAAGGGGAATTACCATTGATGTTGTTTTGCCTTCCTTGCAGGTCAAAGAGCGCGTCGAGCTGTCACGCCCCAGCGCCACCAGGGAGGGGCTCTCCTCGCCCACCTGGCCTAGCTCGCCTAGCTGGCCGTTACCCACAAGGCACCTGGACAGGAGAGGGACCCGCAGCAGGAGCCAGAGGGGGAAGAGTGAAGGAGTGTCAGCTTGACTGTAAGTCATTATCCCACACACACCACCCACCCACGGACACTCAGGGATTCACTGTGCTGGGGCTAATTGTGAATCCCATCATCCATTGCAATACGGCACATTGATTTATCTCACTAAACACACAAAGAAACAAATACACTTGACTCTGAGGTAGCCTACTGGTATTTCAGTGGGGACTAATGTGTTTGTGTACGTTATCATAAATGACATGTATAGTATGTACACAGTACTGAACACTAAATGGGCAACTCGAGTAGCAGTAGGTAACTCCCTGTCTGATTGGTGGGGGAAAAGGAATCGCAATTCATTCAACACAAGCAATTGAGACTTGTTCCTCCATTATGAGAGGTAGTTATAGGCTTTCATCATCAGGTCCACAGTGACTTAATGATATGTTGTTGTGCTTCTGCTGTATGATCCTCTTCCTTTGAACAGCAACAGTACTTTTTCTTCAGGAAAAAAAGGCGCATTAATGCACTCGCTATCGATTTCAAACAGTTCCTGCACACAGGCCATAGTCCAGGTCAATTAGAGATATTTGGACATTTGCAAATAATTTTTCCCCCCTTCAGATCCTGAGGCTCTTAAAATGCACTTTTGCCCCTCACAGCACTGGGAAGATTCTCTGTGGAGCCTGACATCTTGATCCGCAACAGAGACTAAATGATAACCGTTTCCTTGTAAATACTCTACCCGCGGGGAAGAGTTTAAATAGACCAACTAGTTTTCTCTCTCGTTCTCTCTCTCTTCATTTATCTACAGTACTTGCTGAACATCCATATTATTATCTTTACTGTACATTAACAACATACTGTATGCACTTTGACCTAGTCTTCTCCATCACACATTTTTACTGTAGATGGGATAGAGATCAAAACCACACAACACAATGCATAGTGTTGTTACTGTACATTACAAACATTTTTACTGTAGATGGGTCGAGATCAAATCCACACAAACACAATGCATAGTGTTGTTACTGTACATACAAACATTTTTACTGTAGATGGGGTAGAGATCAAATCCACACAAACACAATGCATAGTGTTGTTACTGTACATTACAATTTTTTTACTGTAGATGGGTAGAGATCAAATCCACAAAACACAATGCAAGTGTTGTTACTGACATTACAAACATTTTTACGTAGATGGGGTAGAGATCAAATCCACACAAACACAATGCATAGTGTTGTTACTGTACATTACAAACATTTTTACTGTAGATGGGGTAGAGATCAAATCCACACAAACACAATGCATAGTGTGTTACTGTACATTACAAACATTTTTACTGTAGATGGGGTAGAGATCAAATCCACAAACACAATGCATAGGGTTTACTGTACATTACAAACCTTTTTATGTAGATGGGTAGAGATCAAATCCACACAAACACAATGCATAGTGTTGTTACTGTACATTACAAACATTTTTAATGTAGATGGGGTAGAGATCAAATCCACACAAACACAATGCATATGTTGTTACTGTACATTACAAAAACATTTTTACTGTAGATGGGGTAGAGATCAAATCCACACAAACACAATGCATAGTGTTGTTACTGTACATTACAAACAGGATAAGCATTCAGTCATGTGCAGTGGTCTCAATGTKATGCAACCAATTCATAGCTGAATGGMGAATTAGTCGCAGTACTAGGAGTTTAGGGTGTTTCTAAATTTAAAGGAAATATAATTCCATCATTATTCTTAACTGTCACWCTTTGTGTTTTTTTATTTCTTTAAAGATAATATTCTTTAAAGGCTCCTCTATTTCAGTGGGAGAGAACAAGCTCCTCTCTGTTTCAGACTGTTTGGTCTCCCAGCATCTGTGATCACTCTCATTAGTCTCTCACAGAGCAACTCACTTCACTACACAGACAAGCGCGCACGAACGCAATGCTGCGCACACACACACACACACACACACACACACACACACAGATCAACTCTCTTCAGTCCATTTATTTTAATTTCAAACATATCATTGACTGCTGTCTGAGTGCACAGCAGCCTCAACCCAGATCTAAGAGAAAGTGTTTATTTAAAGTAACTAATGCCCTCACTCTTATACAACAGAAATATACATGGGGAGAATCGATCAGCTGCAAAGCCAATATTAGTATATATATATATATATTTTTAAAATGTTTAAAAAAGAACGATTTGTAAATAATTCCCTTTACTAACAAGTATGCAGCCTCTGTAATGCTGAAAATATACACATCTATATCTGTTTATTTATTTATTTTTACAGAAAAGGGCAATGTGAAGGAGTGACCCTAGCATTATCATTCTGCYTCCCCATGCTTCCTGAAACCTTTATGCTTATAGTAGATGACAACGTCCTCCCACTAACGTGTCCACAGTGAACTACTGTTGCAAACACAAGATTGACATGAACACCATTTGATTGAGGTACAAATGTTTTCACAACACATATTCAGCATTTGATAATCCCGAAGGGATAATGTGTCCGTGAAGAAAAAAAAGAAATGCGTCAATACAAAAGAAAAGGCCAATCTGAAATGATTCAAAATGTTACATGGTACTCTGCTGTAGAGGGTTGGAGCAGCAGAGCCATGTACACTGACGTGTGTACAGTGCCTCCACAAAGTGTTCATACCCTTATTCCATATTTTGTTGTTACTGCCTCAATTCAAAATGATTTAAAAAAATCTCACCCATCTACACACAATACATCATAATGACAAAGCGAAAACATGTTTTTAAAAATTGTTGCTAATTTATTGAAAATGAAATATGGAAATATCTCATTGATTTAAGTATTCACATACTTGAGTCAATACTTTGTAGAAGCACCTTTGGCAGCGATTACAGCTGTGCGTCTTTTCTGGTAAGTCTCTAAGAGCTTTCCACACCTGGATTGTTGCAACATTTCCCCAATATTCTTCAAGTTCTGTCAAATTGGTTGTTGGTCATTGCTAGACAACGTTTTTTCAAGTAGATTTTAAGTCAAAACTGTAACTTGGCCACTCAGGAACATTCACTGTCCTCACTGTAAGCTACTCCGGTGTTGATTTGGCCTTGTGTTTTAGGTTATTGTCCTGCTGAAAGGTGAATTTGTCTCCCAGTGTCTGGTGGAAAGCAGACTGAACCAGGTTTTCCTCTAGGATTTTGCCTGTTTTTAGCTCCATCCGTTTCTTTTTTTATCCTGAAAAACTCCCCAGTCCTTAACGATTTATAAGCATACCATAACATGATGCAGCCACCACTATGCTTTAAAATATGGAGAGTGGTACTCAGTAATGTATTGGATTTGCCTCAAACATAACACTTTGTATTCAGGACAAAAAGTTAACTGCTTTGCCACTTTTTTGCAGTTTTACGTTAGTGCCTTTTTGCAAACAAGATGCATGTTTTGAATATTTTAATTCTGTACTGGCTTCCTTCTTTTCATTCTGTGAATTAGGTTAGTATTGTGGAGTAACTACAATGTTGTTGATCCATCCACAGTTTTCTCCTATCACAGCCATTAAACGGTTTTAAAGTCACCATTGGCCTCATGGTGAAATCCCTGAGCCGTTTCCTTCCTCTACGGCAACTGAAGGACGGCTGTATTTATTTAAGTTTTTATTTAACCTTTTATTTAACTAGGCAAGTCAGTTAAGAACAAATTCTTATTTACAATGACGGCCTAGGAACAGTGGGTTAACTGCCTTGTTCAGGGGCAGAACGACAGATTTTTACCTTGTCAGCTCGGGATTCCATCTAGCAAACTGGGTTACTGGTCCAACGCTCTAACCACTAGGCTACCTGTCGCTCCTGTATCTTTGTAGTGACTGGATGTATTGTACCCATCCAAAGTGTCATTAATAACTTTACCATGCTCAAAGGGATATTTAATGTCAGTTTTTATTTTATTTTTACCCATCTACCAATAGGTGCTCTTCTTTGCGAGACATTGGAAAACCTCTCTGGTCTGTGTGGTTGATATGTGTTTGAAATTCACTGCTCGACTGAGGGACCTTACAATTATCTGTATGTGTGAGGAACAGAGATGAGGTAGTCATTTCAAAATCCATGCAAC
>NW_019944561.1:42130-44665 GCF_002910315.2 Salvelinus sp. IW2-2015 | reverse complement strand
TTCCTAAAATAGTATAAATGACTTACTATAAACATCTTTACAGTTCAATACCAATGCTGCTATGATGCACTATATTCTAATGTAATGTGATATATTCTAATGTAATGTGATATATTCTAATGTTCTGGGGAGATATTGGCCCCATGTCACATCCTTATCAAACAGGTGTTTTGTCCCCTTCAATGCAAAGTTATTATTTCTGTATGAGTGCCTGTGATCTATTACTTGTAAATGTATAGATCTTTCCTCTCTGCAAGCCCCCCCCCCCTCTCTCCCCTCTTTCTGAGCATGCTGCTAGAAGATCAATTGTGTTTGTACTGTATGTATGTGTATGAAAGAGTCCCCACAGTCAGTTCCTCCACTTATACGGTAATGTACTGACATAGGAGATTCCACGGGGAATGCACACACAGAGTAGTGAGCTACATCGGCACCAGCGTGCTTGTAATGTATTGTTGGTACTGTAGAGGGTTGGAGCAGCAGAGCCATTTACACTGACGTGTGTACAGTGCCCCAACAAGTGTTCATACCCTTATTCCATATTTTGTTGTTACTGCCTCAATTCAAAATGGATTTAAAAAAATCTCACCCATCTACACACAATACATCATAATGACAAAGCGAAAACATGTTTTTAAAAATTGTTGCTAATTTATTGAAAATGAAATATGGAAATATCTCATTGATTAAGTATTCACATACTTGAGTCAATACTTTGTAGAAGCACCTTTGGCAGCGATTACAGCTGTGCGTCTTTTCTGTGTAAGTCTCTAAGAGCTTTCCACACCTGGATTGTTGCAACATTTCCCCAATATTCTTCAAGTTCTGTCAAATTGGTTGTTGGTCATTGCTAGACAACTGTTTTCAAGTAGATTTTAAGTCAAAACTGTAACTTGGCCACTCAGGACATTCACTGTCCTCACTGTAAGCTACTCCGGTGTTGATTTGGCCTTGTGTTTTAGGTGTAAACTTAATGAGTCCATGCGACTTGTAAATCACATTTTTACTCCTGAACTTATTTAGGCTTACCGTAGCAAAGAGGTTGAATACTTACTGACTCAAGACATTTCAGCATTTAATTTTGGATTCAATTTATTTCTATATTTTTATATTCCACTTTTTTTTCATTATGGGGTATTGTGTGTAGGCCAGTGACCCAACATGTACATTTAATACATATTAAATTCAGGCTGTAACACCATTTTTGGGGGAAAAGTCAAGGGGCGGGAAAACTTTCTGAAGGCAATGAATGCATGCACACACACACACACACACACACACACACACACACCCACTTTACAGCGGCCCTCGCGGTGTCTAAACCCACCACTGTACTGTATGCATGTTGAGGTTACGACCTTCCTGTACGTATTGGCCTTGCTGAATAATCAATCACTGAGCTCCTGTTCTGTTTCACTGAGCTACAGGGGGATACAGGCTCAATGAGAACTTTCATCACAGCAAAATACTTGTAGCTGTTTTATTAATCCTTCAGACTGACCCAACTACCTGTCCGCAGAAAAAGGGAATTATTCCCATGCATTTCAATATTATATRGACCTTATAACTACCCAAGTTTAAGTCCTAAATCCATACTGGCTCTCTGTCTGAGAAGCTYTAGGGCTCCCTCCTCCCCCCGCCTGTCTCTTCCCTTTTACCGCTGAGGTGGGAGGCAGGTCACACGCTAGGCTGTGGGGGTTTGATGTATTTAACCCAGCCAAAGTCAGGAAGTGAGAAGATGTGTACACCGGTCTGTGTGTGTGCGTACATTTCCTTGTGCTTGTGTGTGTTCGTTGCTCCCACCCAGTGACAGAMMCTCTCCRGGAAGGTGATGGTGACCTCTGAGTCAGTGGTTTATCATGTCCCGTTGATTCACCGGGAGCGGCGGGGCCGACTCCATCTGCCGTCAGTTCAAGCGCTCCGTTATGTCAGTTGGGTTGTGTTAAGTGTGAGGCAGAGAGCGTAGCGCTTCGCGTGGTGCTGACGCGTCCTGAGCGCTAGGCAGGCAGGTCGGAGACGGCAATCCACAGTGACAAGCCCTCAAACAGGCAGCCATGATATTGCAAGATAGATTCCTCCATACTACTCAGAACAAAGGAAAACAGGTTGATGTTGCTGAAAGTTAAAATAAGCATTTTGCGTTTAGGTTTGGTGGTGTTGAAATTTTATCATATTTCTTTTGACTCTCAGGTTGTTTATTTGTATTTCAACAGTCTACTGGAATGATCCAGTAGAAAAGGAAAAGTTCCTTGACGGTTACATACTAGATATTAAATCAGTACAGCTTTGTCGCAAAATAATGACGTGAAAATTAAATAAGAATGCGTTAAAAAAACATCTAATTGGACTGACTCCTTTTCATCTAGGTAGTATGTATGAAATAATATTTAAACATTTCTAAATTATATGATTTTTTTTTTTTACATTGCGTCAATATTTTGATTGAGCCTGGTTTCAGACTTAGTTTGTCTGTTGCAACTGCCCCCGTATAATGCAAATTAACAAACACATGTCTTTGATATTGAAATTAGCCCA
>NW_019944561.1:35388-42105 GCF_002910315.2 Salvelinus sp. IW2-2015 | reverse complement strand
TACATTCACTAGATTTTAATATCAGTCAGCTTTGTCGCAAAATAATGACGTGAAAATTAAATTAAGATGCGTTAAAAAAACATCTAATTGGACTGACCCTTTTCATCTAGGTAGTATGTATGAAATAATATTTAAACATTTCTAAATTATATGATTTTTTTTTTTTACATTGCGTCAATATTTTGATTGAGCCTGGTTTCAGACTTGTTTGTCTGTTGCAACTGCCCCCCGTATAATGCAAATTAACAAACACATGTCTTTGATATTGAAATTAGCCCAAACACTTTAGTACACAGTACAAAGCTCAGTGCACTTCGAATCTAATTCAATTACTGTGAGGTCTTTTACCATTAGAAATGGATTGGGATTTGTTGTGACTTAAGTCAACACTTGTTTTTTGTTCATTTGAGAAAAGCTTAAGTTACAATTACTTCGTTCTGTCTTTGCCATTGAACACCCCTGTAGATACAGTAGATCTAGGCCTGTGTCGAACTTCMGAGTTGTTTGTAGGTTCCTCAGTGTGTGATGATCAGTCTGAGAGGACCTGGATGGACTGACAGGRACTGGACCATGCAAAGCAAACACAGAGATGGCTCTCTAACTGGGTGGGTGTGCGTGTGGTGTGTGGGTAAAGCTTTGTGTGCTCTCTGTAGTCTAGTGAGAAACATAGCCCTATATGCAGTCAGTCAGTCAGTAACAGCCTGTTTTTCCCAGACAAAGGCACCATGTTGGTTGTCCTCAGAGATCAGCTAACACTCTCGCCCACTAAAGGAAGTGATAACAGGACAGTGTGTGTGTGTCTACTACTGACAACAGCAGTAGTAAACCCCAGTGAAACTCCCACATCAAGAGACAACGGAGCTCCCAACCTGATGACCCGGCCGTTCTTATTCTCCTAGAGCAACAACATCCAGTAACTGAAACACTAATGAGCTGTAGAGATGAGGACCAGGGAGACACTGTTACAGCACTATACTCAATATGACGTTTGAAATGTCTCTATTCTTTTGACTGTAATGTTGACTGTTCATTTCTCATTGTTTATTTCACTTTTGTTAATTATCTATTTAACTTGAGCGCGAGATTGGCCTCCTACCCAGAAGTGTCTAATTCCTGTATTATTCTATTGCCTTGTGCTTCAGTACAACCTCTCAGATAGCAAAGCATTACCATTAGTAATGAGGTGATGGCTAGTATTATTTCCATYTGTGGTTGGCTMGCCTCACACTGCTGTTGTTGCCTTGTGTTTTATCCAGTGGAAATAAGATCAGATTCTCTCTGGCTGCGTTTATACAGGCAGCCCAATTCTAATATTTTTTTCCCACTAATTGGTCTTTTGACCAATCACATCAGTTTCTGTGTTCTGATTAATGAAAGGGGAAAAAAAGATCAGAATTGGTGCTGCCTGTCGAAATGTGTGTACATGGACGATTTGGGATCAGATTGGCTTAGATTCCCTTTTCTTCTGTCCGCCGTCACCCTGTACTGTACAAGAGGAAAAGGGTAGTGGCGCTATTAACTGTACAGGTTTCCTGTTTGGTGGAAGGGGTCTCGCATTCCAGAGCGCACGCTCACACACACACACAAATTCACACAGACAGGCACGCATGCACACACACTCTCTGTCTTTCTCTGAAACACTTCGAATGCCGTGCACACCTCTCTCTTTCTCTCTGCCCCTGTCTTTATGGAATGCCACTCTGACTGGCCTGTTATGCAACGAGAGGGAGCCCTCCCCTTCCACCAGAGTTGCTGCTGGACTTCTCTGAGCTTCCTAAAAGCTTTTAGCTTTAACACAGCGCCCGGACACACAGAGGCCCGTTCTCCCTCCTCTCTCTCCGCAGGGGAGGAGTGTATTGTCTTGTGAGGACCTGATTGCCTTGAATCAGCCATCAATTATTCAAATGATGGCAGAAAGCATCCACCTATAGCGACGTGCGGCAAAGGGGCTTTCAGGAGGAAGTGGAGAGAGTGAGACCAACTCGGCCTAGACCTCAGTAATCAGTACAGGCGGTGGCAACTTGCTCCCTGTCCCACTCTCTCTCTCTCGGTCCCATGTTCTCCCTCTCTTACTCTCTTCCTCTCTCTCTCCCTCCCTCTCTTCTCTTTGCGTGGGACTGTGACAGCCATGTGAGCCTTGTGGAGAGGCATACTGCCGTGTCTGTGGAGGCCACCGTGTCGGCCCGGCCGAGGTTTGAAACATGCCCGTACGCGTCCCAGTCCCAGCTCCGCTTATTCAAAATTGAAACCCGCCCTCTCTGTTTGTCTCTCTCTTTCTCCAGCGGGCCCCGTCGGTCGTCTGAGCCGAGCTGATGAGCTGTAAGTGAGCTTGATGAATGTCCCCGTTCACCCGTGACACCTGGTTCCCCCAAAACACGGGGGCTGAAGGAACCTCAGGGATACAGGGGGGGAAGAAAAAGGACTGGCGCTTTCTTGGACGGGTCCGACAGTTTTAGGGACCACCCAGGATTTGTGTGCAAGAGGTTTTGTCTACTTCTTGGCATTTTCTTCTGAACATGTTCTCTATGAAGAGGCCTCTGGTACACCTTTTCCTCCTGTACTTTACTCACTGACTCACAAAGACCTGAACACWGTCTGATGTCACCACCCACACAGGCTGACCTTCCAGGCTTCCAGACCTGGAAACCTTTCCTCTCCTCTCCCAGTCTGTTTGCTAATAGAATATCGGCTTACCCATGGAGCCGGCGCTGGCCGTTCCACTCCCCCAAAAAGACAACAGCCCAGGTTTAAAGAGCCGTTTATCCTAATGAAGTGTAAATCACACCTGCTCCGGCTGAAGAGGGGCTGTTTTTTCTCTTCTTCTCATCGTCTTCGACGTGTGAACATTCCACCAGGTTTCCTCTGCCTTTCCTGTCTGTAGCGGAGACGAAGACAAACTCAACCCCCCCCCGCGTGCCAATAAATCTGTCCAGCAGCTTGTGACTTGAGGGGGAAAGAACATTTGTCGGGGAGGGGAAGGAGAGGAGGGTGACTGGGTGGGGGGGGGTTGTTCGTTGGAAGAGTTGGATAACAATGGCTGCCGTCCAAGGTTGGCTAATAGTATCTGACACACTGTGCAATTTTGAGGCTTATCTCAACATTGTTTTTACAGCTGTAATTAAGCCACCTAATCAGAAGCACATTGGTCAGGACAGTCTGGGGCTGTGAGGGAGCGCACACACATACACACACACACACACACACACACACACACACACACAGTGAGCTCTGTTCAGCCCCGTGGCGCAGCAGCAGCACTGGGACGGAGGCCAGCTGGGAACTGTGGGTGGGAGAGCATCCTGACACACACACACATACACAGTATCTGTGAACTAGGGCCACACTAAAACAGCACAGATGCTGAGAAGAAGCAGGTCTTGTGTGTGTTCTTGTGGTAACACTGAGTGTCTATGCAATTATGTATGAGATATTGTGTGTCTTTGCCGTATTAGTGTGCATTGCATGGTGTGTGTGTGTTTATAAAGTGAGCAATCATGCATTGGGCTTATGTGTGCACAAGTGTATTTCCTTGTGTGTCCGCACATATCCTTTTGCATGTACACTATGTCTGTGTGTGTGTGTGTTTTACTCTTTATGCGTGTGTGCGGTTGCTTTGGGGCCCTTAGAGGGTGGGCCCCGCCCTTGTCAGGGCCCGGTGCCGTGTCCCCCACTCAAATGGCAGCTGCAGCACAGCCCCAGCGCAGCGAGACGGGAGAAGGCCAGGGCCATGTCAACAGATGAGCTGGTCTGGACCGGCTGTCTTGCTGTGTGTTCTGATTGTAAATTGCGCTGGTGATGATTAGAGAACTCCAACACAGGATGTAGACTCTTAAAACTGTCCAGAGAAAATAATTTTCAACTATGTTCAGGAAAACCCCTCTCCAACCCGCCCCTCTTTTTAATTTAAACATCATGGGTTGTGTGAAGAGGTGGAAGAAGTTGGTGTGTAAATGATTTGAAGGCCTCCTGAGTAAGGGGCAGACAATGGGGTCTGTTTAGTTGTTTCATCGTATCTCCTCCTACTTTCTCACACACTCACAGGCACTTACATGGACAGGTCAAGTACTGTCTGTCACCGGCACAAAGAAGGGGAAATAGTTTGCTGTGTGTGCTTGTTTGAACTGTACAGTATGTGTGTGTACAGTATGTTTGTTTGGAAGAGCTTTTGTTAGTTTGTATTGGCTTTACATGTTGGATGTATGTGTGTGTGTGTGTGTCCAGTGTGTTTGTGTGTGCAGGTACGTATGTGTTTTCGTGTACGTTCCTAGGCGCTCGTGTGTGTGTTAATGCAATTATTCAGTTGTTTATTCCTGAACACGGCTGTGTCTCTCTGTCAGTTAGTGGGTTAGGGAGATCAATGGGCTCTGTAATAACTGTAGAGCTGCGAGGTTGACAGGGATGAATTCATATTGTTCTGCTCTTCTCCTCTACGCCTCCTACTCACTGTGTCACGGTGTGCAGCCCAAATTGCACCCTACTTCCCTATGTAGTCCACTACTTTTGACCAGAGCTTTATCGGACCTGGTTAAAAGTAGTGGCCCTGTGTAGGGAATAGGGTGCCAATTGGGATGCTCACATGATGTCATCATCGTGGGACTCTGGCTCCAAATGGAGCGCCTGTCGGTCGGTCGGTCGGTACGTACAGTACGTTGCTGTTTCCTAAACGTCCCGCAAACTAACCACTGCCGCTGCTGCTGCATGTGGCTCCCACCGCCACAGCCCTGATCTCTCCCTCTCTGAATCATCACTACCCACGAAGCATTGTGCTGATCTGGAACACTAAATGTTAGGAGTGGGGAAGCCTGATGCAGGAGCTAGACTGGATGGGTTGTTTTGCTTGATTTTCATATTGCATCCATGGATGGTATTTTGGGTTTTAGGTTTTTAAAAACCGTCTGTATAGTAGTTTATATTCATCACAAGTATAGTGTGCTGATAAGATAAGTACACTTCCACTTTCTACGATGGTGTTGTCATTTTAGCCTAAAACGTTTGAGACATTGACGTGTTGTTGTTGTCAATGTAGTTTATAGCTGCAATATGTCACTTTTTGAGCTACCTGACAAAATTCACTAGAAATGCGCGTTATAGATCTGTCACTCTCATTGAAAGCAAGTCTAAGAAGCGGTAGATCTGTTCTATGTGCACTATTTCTTTGCTTCCCCGTTTAAGTTTCGTTTTTGTCTTTTACTTTCGTTTTGTACACAGCTTTCAAACAGCTGAAAATACAATATTTTTGGTTATTGAAAATATATTTCACAGCGGTTTAGATGGTACAATGATTCTCTACACTATACTCGCTTGTTTTGTCACATAAAAWGAAATTAGGCGAAATATGTACATTTTAGCAATCAGGAAATGGCGACGCGATTTCTGGATAGTACATCTTTAACCCATAATGTTAATTTATTTCTCTGGTTCATTTCTCTGGGCTGGGTGCATACATTTGTCAGTAAAACAGATTTGTTAGCGTGTTCAAACACRGTGGTTACCTGTAATCAGCTGGCGGATGGCGTTTCACATTCCATGACCCCTGSATCGCCACGGCGGTGTAKTGTGACCATGAACGTGTTAACAGGGCCAGAACCCTCTCAGCATGTCCTTAGGCCTAATTTAGATTTGTGTGTTTTTCTCCACCACTGTGCCTCCTTCCTCTCTGCTCCCCTCCCCTCCACCTTCCCTTCCTCACAGCTCCACAGATATTTATTTTCTTCGAATTTTGTATATTTTTTTTCTAGGAGTGGAGAGGAGGGAGGCAGGGGGAACATAAGTTTGTGTGACTTGACTGGAACAGTGTGTCGCTGCTTCAACGTTTGGCAGCGAGTCCCTTTCCTCCCTCCTTCCTCCCCCCGCCCACCTCCACAGAAATGTCCAGCTTGATTTAATCAGGAGGGGAAGGGATTTTTTTTTACTGGGCTTGGGACCAAAGTGGCAACAGCGTGGGGACAGGTCTGACCCTGCCTGCAACTGGGGCGGCCGGGGACGCTAGACAACAAAGAGGGAGAGTGAGCTCAGGAGGCGGACTGGGTGAGAGGAAAGGAGAGGGGGGTGGGGGGTTGTGGAGGACTGGAGTTGAACAGAAGATGTTAATATGTCCCTTAGGTGGCGTGGTGAGAGCAGTCGCAAACAGGCCGAGCTTTGACATGGAGGGAAAGTATTTCCTCCCACGGTGGCTGTTACCTTACTCACGGGGTTAACCGTACTCACGGGGGTACCTTACTCACGGGGTTACCTTACTCACGGGTGGTTAACCGTACTCACGGGGGTTAACCGTACTCACGGGGTAACCGTACTCACGGGGGTAACCGTACTCACGGGGTAACCTACTCACGGGGTAACTTACTCACGGGGTAACGTACTCACGGGCGTAACTACTCACGGGGGTAACCTTACTCACGGGGGTAACCTTACTCACGGGGGTAACTTACTCACGGGGTAACCTTACTCACGGGGGTTACCTTACTCACGGGGGTTACATTACTCACGGAGGTAACCGTACTCACGGGGGTAACCGTACTCACGGGGTAACCGTACTCACGGGGGTAACCGTACTCACGGGGGTAAACCGTACTCACGGGGGTAACCGTACTCACGGGGGTAAACCGTTACTCACGGGGGTACATTACTCACGGAGGTTACATTACTCATGGAGGTTACATTACTTTAGACTAGCCCTGGCTAATTTAGGACTAGCCCTGGCTAATTGAGATAAAGAGC
>NW_019944561.1:9528-31877 GCF_002910315.2 Salvelinus sp. IW2-2015 | reverse complement strand
CCCCCACCCCCCCCCCCTGCTGAGCCAGTTCAGACTTTGAAGCCAACATTAATTCCTGTCGACAAGCTCCGGGTGGGAAACAGAGGCCGCGTTCCCTGTCGCCATGACCCCAATCCTGGCAGGAGCTTCAGGAGAACTCCTGTCCTCCCCCCTTTCTCTTCTCCTACCTCATTCTCTCTCTCGTCTTCCCTCAGACCCGGGTGTTTCTCGCCTGTTTATACAAAACTGACGGTTACTGCTTAGCTCGCCGGCGTGCGATTCACTGACAAAAAACAACAAAACCAGCAAGTCCACACACACACGTTCATTTACACACACACACACACTAGCACACACAGAATAATGAGATGAAAAATGGAGAGAAAATGTAAGCCGTGTGAAGAGAAAGTAAATGAAAAACAAATCATGGTGTGGTTTGGAATGCAGTGTGTGAGTGGAGGCTAACAATGGCAGAGTGATTCCTGACTGTGGCACGGTCGTCCAGTTATTAACTAGTGTTTGAAACACAAAGATCGCACAGTATCATATTTAGCACCGTACAGTCACCATATCTCCTGCAACTTTGACTCAAGCCTATAGAGTTAGGCCCTGTCTGCTGTCTGGTGATGTCCTACTACACTGTAACTCTTAGTAATTTAGACTAGCCCTGGCTAATTTAGACTAGCCCTGGCTAATTTAGACTAGCCCTGGCTAATTTAGACTAGCCCTGGCTAATTTAGACTAGTCCTGGCTAATTTAGACTAGCCTAGGCTAATTTAGACTAGCCCTGGCTAATTTAGACAAGGGCCTAGCCCTGTCTGCTGTCCCTGGTGTGTGTTACAGTGTACTGTACTCGTTGGCCCCTGGTCCTGGGGAGCCGTGGTCTGGGAAGGGTTCAGAGCCGGGGACTTGGACGGGAACCCAACAGATTTATACGTGTTTCAGTTGGAATAACCCAGGGATATGTCCCAGGGTTGTCTGGTTGTTTCAGCGAGGGGGGATTTTCTAAAAGTCGTCTCCTGTTTCTACCGGGTCAGCGTTTTGTCCTACTGAGGACATCACGTGGTGACAGGAGGCATTAAAATACACATTTCTCCTTTTTTTTCTTCTTTCTCTCCGTTCCCTTGACCTAATTCCTTTTCCACGACTGCCGTGCTGTTGCTTTCCTGTCTGCCGGTGGCTCTGAACAGTCTACGCCAAACGCATATGACTTTAACTGTATTWTCCTTTTTTACAATTTTTTATCTGTTACYCAACTGTACTGTTATTGTTGTCTGTTCGGCGTACGCCTTTACCTMGGCGGACATGACATTCTGCTCTAATGGACGAACCAGAGCAATTTATAAGGATCTTGAAAGACGTTTTAAAATGTGAGACTTTGGACCACACACACATGAACTACACTTTACTTTTCGTTAACCATTACTCAACCACAACCTCCTCAGATGAATAACAAGTATTTTCCTTGTCTGTCTCTGTGGCTAGATCTACCATTACAACTAAGGCTTGATTTCAACATTTACAAAAATCCTTTAAGCAAAATACTCCTCTCCTTCTAATGACGCTCCTGAGAATGGACAGTTTACTGTAAAAAAACAAACCAAGGCAAAGAACTGACCCTGAAATATGAAACGGCGATATATTTGAGAGGAATAAGAGAAACCTAACATTACTCTTCATAGTCACATTATTAATATTCAACACAAGTTTAAAGAGGATGCACTCATATTTCAGGTTTGAGAGTCACGAAATGAACCAAAGCTGGTTGGGCGTCTTTCATATTTGTGTGTGTGGGGTGTGTGTGTGTGTGTGTGTCGCTCTGATGATGCCTCTACTGACACTCAGCCAGTGCCTAACATGTTCATTACTCTGGTTACTGTTTCCACAGACCCATAAGAAATCATTTGGGTTAAAGGAAATGATTAAGTGTTATTAATATTTTGTCAGTATTTTTCCTGTTTCTGGAGCT
This sequence comes from Salvelinus sp. IW2-2015, assembly GCF_002910315.2. Classification (NCBI taxonomy): domain Eukaryota; kingdom Metazoa; phylum Chordata; class Actinopteri; order Salmoniformes; family Salmonidae; genus Salvelinus; species Salvelinus sp. IW2-2015. The sequence continues at coordinate 29,929 of NW_019944561.1, read as the reverse complement.
GATGTTATATGAACTGTTAGAACCTAAATGGCTCCTTTTGTGGACAACTAGCTGTGAAACGCGCATGAGTGTCCTTGGGGCGGGCTGGCTGGTGTTTGTACGTGTGTGTGTCTGCGGTGTGTACCAGGCCCTGCTAGCTTCAGCTTGGGAAACCACTGGGACGTCTTCCAAAAGGACTGACTGTCGACTGGTTTGTTGACTCAATAATGGTTAGAGGGCAAGTGTAGCCATCTTAGAGCAGAGCTGCAGAGAGAAAGAGAGAGAGAGAGAGAAAATAAATCAACTGGTGCTTTTGAAGTCTGCAGTGTGTAGCTGGAGGGCAGTAGATTTTTAAAGAGCTCTCACCTCACGGTATAATTCATACAATTTGAATGACAAACTGCCCTGGACTGGCAGCCATTAGCCATTACCACTCCACACATACACAGGCCAAAACAGGGCCCTGACTGGACCCCAGACGAGACCAGTCCAGGACCACCAGCACACTCACTCCCTACTGCTGCTACAAAACGCAGGGTGGAGTGGGTATAGTCTCCCCCTCTACTGGGCATACTGCCTGTGAAATGTACCTCTTTATTTCCCCTTCCCTGAAAATGGACTGGGCGCTAAAGAGACTCTTATCCAAAGCTGGCTGGGCCGTGTTATTTTAAATTTATGGACAAAGTCCCGTCTCTGGTAGTCATCAGAGAGGCAGTAGTTTCTAAACCTCTTTAATCCGGCCTGGGCTGGTATTAATACTTAATGCTGAACACTGAGATCAGGAACCTAAACATAATAATAATAATATAAGACAGAAGGCCCCGCCAGCGGCAGGTCAGCTCTAACGTGGCTTTTTTTCTTTCCCTTTCGCACCCTTTCAGTGTGGTTGTTCTGTCGATCCAATGGGAGCTGCCGTTTCACTCGGTCATTGCTGTTTGTAATGAAATATACTGGAGGTTTCGCAAAATATTTTTTTTTTTACTGGACAATTAAATTGTGTTTTGAAAGAGCTTTGATGCTTTGTGTTACCGTCATGTACTGTAGATTTAAAAATTTAAAAAGTGTTTTTTATTTACAAAAAATATACCGTTTTCATACGTATATGTACTTTGACCAATACCACATGATATTTTGGAATATATTGCTTTATTTTGCAACATTTCTTCCGGCGATGACTGAATCTTCAATTAGACGTCATGTTCACATATTCAGTGACTCACATGATCAAACACATGCATCTCATTTATTCCACCATTCATTTACTGTATCGTCATTAATGCTGTGGAAAGTACTGCCATACTGTGTGCACGTTTAATCAACTTACACTCAACAGTAGATTTCACCCTTTACCTTCTGACTTACCTATCTAAATCATTGGGGGGGCCTTGTTTAATCAGAGGGGCAGATGTTATTTCTCCACAGCACACTACTACTAACTTATGAAGTAGCAAGCTGCGTCTGGCGAACGTGCAATATCCTCCCAGATCAATAACGGTCACGTTTTGGCCGCCACAGGCACTGACAGCTACGGTTTGATTATTCTTTTGTCGGAGTGAAGAGCGGCTGTGGTGGGATGGGAGAATGTATTGTCTTGCGGGAACTTATTTAGACCTCCTGTTATTTATTTCTGTATTTTCTAGTTTGAGTTTGGGGGAGAGGTATTTGGTGGGGGTCAAACACACTCCAGGTAGGGACAATACTGAACACTAGCTACAACATTGCTGCAGTTAGGACCGTGATCTATAGGTTACAGAATAGAGAATCCACAGCGTTGGCTTTTCGTTCCACAATGAGGGCATAGTTCCTATTGAGATATTTCTGTAATAATTCAACCCCACACCATTCTAATTATATTAATTCTATTCCATCCACGCCTGCCGGAATTGGTCAACAAGACAATTAGCAGCGTGGTTCTTGTCAGTCAAGCCACTGGACGACCAACACTGTTCTCTGAGCTGAAGTCAAGCGGCAGACCAGGGAGAAAGGACTGTATGTAGTGAGACTGAGAGCGGCTCGATCGATCAGGAGAATGTGCTTGGTGATGGAATAGGAGCATTACCAGTGTAGCCTACACTAGGTGTTCGTTTGGAGACTTTCTGTCGGAGTGGGCTGGGTTGACACCTCGGATCACAGTTTGATCGATGGAAGAGCAGCCTCTCGCCGACCCAGTCCTATTAAGGTGGATGTTTTCAAAGTTTGGGCCGGGCACTGGGGAAAAAATAGGAAACGACATGGAGAGGAAGTGGAGCCTGAGAGGCTGACACGCTTCATAGACACTCCTCCCTGGCTGCCCGCCGCGCTGTCGGGGGTCAAGTAGCTATCTCTCCTCTCCTCGGCTGTGGGAGTGTTTGTCTCCATTACTGAATCTCTAACAGAGAGAGGGATTGCCTTAAACACACACAGGCGCGCACATGTTCTCACAAGACACAGATTCATCACACACACACACACCTATACACACACACACACACACAAACACCCAACAAACACAGGTTTAGGTTAGGCGAATGATAGTGGGGAGGTTCAGTCCTGTGCAATGAACAGTTTACAGAGTTACTGTATTGCACATAGGTTCCATTTAAGGATGTTTGTGCCCAGCACATCCACTGTGTGGATCAATGCTCTCCTGCTGTCACAGGCAGTCAGCTGGCTGAGGCAGCCAAGGGAGCCCTCAGACCACGGAGGGAGGGAGAGATGTTTACTGTACATTTTTCTATTTCACTTGCTTTGGCAATATGAACATATGTTTCCCATGCCAATAAAGCCCCTTAAATTGAAATTGAGAGAGGGAGTGAGAGGGAAGGCATTAGAGAGGGGGGAGAGGGAAGGCATTGAGAGAGAGGGGTAGAGGGAAGGCATTGAGAGGAGAGGGGTAGAGGGAGGCATTGGAGAGAGAGGGGTAGAGGGAGGCATTGAGAGAGAGGGGTAGAGGGAAGGCATTGAGAGGAGAGGGGTAGAGGGAAGGCATTGAGAGAGAGGGGTAGAGGGAAGGCATTGAGAGAGAGGGGAGAGGGAAGGCATTGAGAGAGAGAGGGGTAGAGGGAAGGCATTGAGAGAGAGGGGTAGAGGGAAGGCATTGAGAGAGAGGGTTAGAGGGAAGGCATTAGAGAGAGGGGTAGAGGGAAGGCATTGAGGAGAGGGGTAGAGGGGGAAGGCATTGGAGAGAGGAGGGTAGAGGGAAGGCATTGAGAGAGAGAGGGGTAGAGGGAAGGCATTGAGGAGAGAGGGGTAAGGGAAGGCATTGAGAGAGAGGGGTAGAGGGAAGGATTGAGGAGAGAGGGGTAGAGGGAAGGCATTGAGAGAGAGAGGGTAGAGGGAAGGCATTGGGAGAGAGGAGAGGGAAGGCATTGAGAGAGAGGGGTAGAGGAAGGCATTGAGAGAGGGGGGTAAGGGGAAGGCATTGAGAAGAGGGGGAGAGGGGAAGCTTGAGAGAGAGGGGGAGAGGGAGGCATTGAGAGAGAGGGGAGAGGAGGCATTGGAGAGAGGGGAGAGGAAGACATTGAGAGAGAGGGGGAGAGAGAAAGAGGAGCGCGTTAAGTCTCTCTGTGTAGAGGAGATGGAGGATAGTAGTCAGTCGGGGGGCGAGTCCCCCGCGTTGAACACGCTGCACCTTGACCACCTATTATGAAGCTCTTTGCCACGATGTCAAGTGAAAGCAAGTTAATTGGGTGGAGCTGTAGAGCATGTTAGGGCCGTGGTTGAGGCCTGCCGGCTTGACAGTTGAGTGTCAGCAGGACCCAGTGGAGTGTGACTGAGAGACAGAACGCTGTCACTAGGTCTGCCGTAGGGCCGCCAGGGCTGTTAGTGAGAGAGAGCCCCCCCACGCCACACACAAACACATTCCCTTTCCGTCAGCCCCAGAGTCTGACGCACGGCTAGAGATTGCKCATACCGCAAAATGAAATGCAGCATTCCCCATCACACTCGGAGAGGAAAATCARCTATGCTTAACGGAAGGGGAAAAACAACAACGTATACCTCCTAGACTTGGGTTTTAAAGGTGTTGTTTTCGAAAAGGGTGTATGTACATCAAAATGGACAGTTGTTGATAAATTACTGGCATTTGTTTATCTACGCTGATTCATAGTTATTTAGTGAAGTCTTGAGTTGAATCAAATCAAAGTCTATAATGTTGTTATATACACCTAGATTTGATGTGTCATTTTCTGTGCTGCTTTACATACAAACAAATGATATAGGAATTATAAAAATCAGAATAGAAAAAATGAAAAAATAAGAGTATCAACAACGCTTGAAGAATACCCATTAACAATGTAGAAACGTGTTCAAAAAGGATTTGGCTAGATTTAGTTAGACTTCAAATAATCCTATTTSAACATATTCCACCCTGTAATGCTATATTCCTAACACATACGGACATACCTAAATAGGACTTATTCAATCTAAATAGACCCCAAATGTTCCCTCTTTAAGTGACAGATTCCCCAGGGTGGAGGGATACTGTGCCTTCACAGATAGTGTGTGAGTGCTCCGCCCGGCGGGGACACTGCCCATTTATCTTCCTAAAGCTCACATCCAATCTGCCTCACCGCTGACAGAGGAAAATGAGACAATCGCTTTTGTACCGTTCAGAGGAAGAAGTGATAGTGTGAAGAAGTGATATTCAGCAGCTCCCTCCTCCTCTCCTCCCCTCGTCTCAAACGACAAAATGGACCCTAATCAGATAGGATTGAATGATAGATGAGAAGTGAAGAAGTGGGACCTGTCCCAACCGTCCAGGACAGTAGATCATTGTGTTTTACACCACATTTGTCTGACTGGGGTTGTGATATGATATTTGTACGGAAGCGGTTGGTTGGGATAGATTTACCCAGGCACAGTCCCATATTCCCCCCCCCCCCCCCCCCCCCCCCCCCCCCCCCCCCCCCCCCCCCTCCCCGTTTCAACGGGCGTCTCAACACACTCAACTGGACCATAATGGAGGCCTTATGAAACTGATGGGCCAGAGCATGGTCTCTATTCTGCGTCGCACAAAGCATTTGACAAGGTTGTTAGAACCTTGCCCAGTCCAACGCTCCGCTCGCCGATTAGGCTAATTCCTTTGATTGGGGAGGCTGGTACTGCTGAGAAGAAGTTTAGYCAGCCGCATTGAATTGAGCTTTAGTTGGCTTWAATTTTTTACTGGAGAGATTAAGTCAGGGCTATTCATTCATTAAGGGAAAAATTGGGCTGAAAATGACAGGATGCATGATGTATTTTTTCCTCGATTTGAGGCGGCTGATATAAGTATGAGGATTTGTCTGATTAAAAACCAGCCCTGCAGCGAGACACAGGCCCTTTGACACTGAATTAAGCACAGGCCTTGGGCAATGTTGKGATATAATTATATTAATATGATTATCTCTGCAAACAATACAATATTTACCACGCAAACGCATCTCATTTAATCAAACTGTTTTTTTGTTTTTTTTTAAGTTCCAGCGATACCCATGAAAATGTCATTTTAAAGAAGATTGCTCGTTGAATGTGCTGTAGCCTACTGCTAAGGCAGTCGATGGGAGTCTTTAGACACCTGCAGTACAGTGAGTTCCACTTTGAACCATATCAGTATTTCAWAAAGTTTTTCTACTCACATTCATCTCCTTCTCTTAAGTTAATCCAATCKCCTAAAGCTGTGGAAATCAAATTCCTGCAGCATTTCTCTCGTTGTCAGGATGCTTCCTGTCTGCTCCTCTACTTGGACCGTTCCTCCTGTTCTGGGAGTAGGTCTCTAAACTGCTTATCGGCCCATTACCACACACCCTGAACCATAATGGTTACACTTAAAACACTATCAGCACATGTTTTCAGAGGAGTAAATCTGCAAGTTGAAAAGAACTGGAATAATGAAATACTTTTTAATTCACATTTAGGTTATAGGGTACTGTTTGAAAGCSTTGTATGTTATATTATTTAAGCAATCGTCAAAATAATTTATCAGAAAGTGCAACCCAGGCCTATAGTAATAATATATKTTTTTAAGAACCCAATCCATGTATTGCAGAATCCATGACTTACTGTATTGAAGGCCTTTAGTTACAGTGCCTAACCTGTTGGTTGTACTGGATGACTGAATAGGAGATATTCTTATTTTACTAATTAATTTACAGTTCAAAGTCCAATAATAAACACATATAAAAAATAATAATATTTTTTTTACATTTCCCCGTAATTGTAAAAAGAAACTGATACGTTTTGGGGGCGGTTGTAATTTCCCCCAAAGTTCTTAACAAAGAAAAGGGAAGAAGAAGTGGGTAAGAAAAATCAATAAGCCATTTTAGTCTCTATCTATCAAAGCGGATTCCTCCCTGTCTGTTTTAAAGCGGGGACGTGGCACTTTAATAGGGTAGCGCCAGGCTGGTTGAAATGTATGCCAATGATTCCTGTCATTTCCTGGCAGGCCCGGCCATGGTTCACTGAGCTCCCCACTTCTCCCTTGTCAGCTCCACTGAAGACAAGCATTTAGTTGCAAACTTTGAGCAGGTTGCCGCCCGCGCAAACCAGAAATGATGTGACTGCTGCTTCTTTCACCTCCCTGACAACCCCTCCCTTAGCTACACCACCGCACCGCCCAATGTCACTCGCGYTCAAATAGGGGGTCTGGTCTGCCCCCCCCCCCCAACTCTTAACAGGGGGAACATGCTGATTTTAGATGAAGAAGGGCCAAGAGAAATAAGGGATGGGGCTGGATAGATGTGGGGATAGATGTGGGGAAGCTCAGATAAATGGGAGAGAGAATGATACCAAAAAAGAGAAAAGTTCCCTCTTGGTTCTCAGGAGACAAGTTGATATTGTATGAAGAAAAGATCAGGGGTCATCTGTTGACCTTTGAACCTGTACTGTAATTCTCAGATTCTATGTTATAAATATCAGTAATGATAAGGAGTCATTTTATCAGTTGACCTGAACCAATGTCCGCAACAGTCCGTCCCATTTTATCTGTTTATTTCAACTTGTCTACCATTTACATTTACATTTTTATTTTACCAAACCGGAAAGGTTGTTTTCAGCATGCCTATACATAGTATACAGTGCCCTCTGCATTTTGTATTATTTTGACTGTATACTTCAAAAGTTTGGATTTGAAATCAAACCATGACWKTTAAAGTAAAGACTCTCAGCTTTAATTTGAGGGTATTTTCATCCATATCGGGTGAACCGTTTAGAAATTACAGCACTTTTTGTACATACAGTTGAAGTCGGAAGTTTACATACAATTAGGTTGGAGTCATTAAAACTCGTTTTTCAACCACTCCGCAAATTTCTTGTTAATTTAACAAACTATAGTTTTGGCAAGTCGATTAGGACATCTACTTTGTGCATGACACAAGTAATTTTTCCAACAATTGTTTACAGACAGATTATTTCCCTTATAATTCACTATCACAATTCCAGTGGGTCAGAAGTTTACATACACTAAGTTGACTGTGCCTTTAAACAGCTTGGAAAATTCCAGAAAATTGTCATGGTTTAGAAGTTCTTCATAAGCTAATTGACATAATGAATCAATTAGAGGTGTACCTGTGGATGTATTTCAAGGCCTACCTTCAAACTCAGTGCCCTCTTTGCTTGACATCATGGGAAAATCAAAAGAAATCAGCCAAGACCTCAGCCAAAAAATTGTAGACTCCACAAGTCTGGTTCATCCTTGAGTGAAATTTCTAAATGCCTGAAGGTACCACGTTCATCTGTACAACAATAGTACGAAGTATAAACACCATGGGACAACGTAGCCGTCATGCCGCTCAGGAAGGAGACGCGTTCTGTCTCCTAGAGATGAACGTACTTTGGTGCGAAAAGTGCAAATCAATACCAGAACAGCAGCAAAGGACCTTGTGAAGATGCTGGAGGAAACGGGTACAAAAGTATCTATATCCACAGTAAAACGAGTCCTATATCGACATAACCTGGAAGTCCGCTCAGCAAGGAAAAAGCCACAGCTCCAAACCGCCATAAAAAAGACAGACTACGGTTTGCAACTGTACATGGGGACATGTACTTTTTGTCCTCTGGTCTGATGAAACAAAAATAGAACTATTTGGCCATAATGACCATCGTTTGTATGTTTGGAGGAAAAAGGGGGGAGGCTTGCAAGCCGAAGAACATCATCCCAACCGTGAAGCACGGGGATGGCAGCATCATGTTGTAGGGGTGCTTTGCTGCAGGAGGGACTGGTGCACTTCCAACTAGATGGCATCATGAGGGAGGAAAATTATGTGGATATATTGAAGCAATATCTCAAGACATCAGTTAGGAAGTTAAAGCTTGGTCGCAAATGGGTCTTCCAAATGGACAATGACCCAAGCATACTTCCAAAGTTATGGCAAAATGGCTTAAGGACAACAAAGTCAAGGTATTGGAGTGGCCATCACAAAGCCCTGACCTCAATCCTATAGAAAATGTGTGGGCAGAACTGAAAAATGTGTGCGAGCAAGGAGGCCTACAAACCTGACTCAGTTACACCAGCTCTGTCAGGAGGAATGGGCCAAAATTCATCCAACTTATTTTGGGAAGCTTGTGTAAGGCTACCTGAAACGTTTGACCCAAGTTAAACAATATAAAGGCAATGCTACCAAATACTAATTGAGTGTATGTAAACTTCTGACCCACTGGGAATGTGATGAAATAAATAAAAGCTGAAATAAATCATTCTCTCTATTATTCTGACATTTCACATTCTTAAATAAAACTGGTGATCCTAAGTGACCTAAACAGGGCTTTGTACTCAGATTAAATGTCAGGAATTGTGAAAAACTGAGTTTAAATGAATTTGGCTAAGGTGTATGTACATTTCTGACTTCAATTGTAGGAGACCAAAAGTATTGGGACAAATTCACTTATGTGTATTAAAGTAGTAAAAAGTTTAGTATTTCGTCCTATATTCCTAGCACGCAATGATTATGTACAACTTTTGTGGTCATGTTTGTGTGATCTTTGTGTTGTGGTTGTGTTTTAGATTATTTGGTGCCCAATAGAAATTAATGGTAAATATTGTATTGTGTCATTTTGGTGTTACTTTTATTGTAAATAAGAATAGAATGTTTCTAAACACCTTGTACATGAATGTGGATGCTACCATGATTACGGATAATCCTGAATGAATCATGAATAATGATGAGTGAGAGGTTAGCATGTCTTGGGGTATGATATTTGTGCGTCTAACTTTCTCACTCATTGTGAATGGGCACTGTATACGTACATTGGTATCCATATTCAGCATCTTATCAATGATCCCATCACGTGGCCTATCTGTCTGTGTTGTGGCTCATCCTAACTGAATATAATGATCAGTCACTGTGACTTAGCACTGGGACTTCTGCCCCAGTCCAGCCATCTCTTTCTTTGTCTGCAGAAACTCAGTAATGTGACTACCGCATCTGACAGTCTGGTGTGCGCCTCACGTCAAGGCCATGGCCTTGTATTTTCTGCCTTGTAGCACACAGAAGTAAAAATCGCTTGTCAGGCCGAGGTGTCTGAGAGCTGACAAGATGCCCCAGTGACATTTCAGCTCGAAAGAGCAAGTGTCTTGCAACCCGACTGGTCAAATATCAAAGGTCAAGCAGGGCGAAGCTGGAGCTGAGAGCTGCTATCCGGAAGGGAAGGCAGTCTCCGACTCAGACTATGACCAGGCAAGGCAACCCCCCCCCCCCTTGGCTTTGACAAGCGGGCCGAGGCGGCCGTGCGACTGAACAAAGTGATTTTCTGTTGGGCATGGCCAGGCAGTCTAGTACCTTTTTTATTGGCTTCAAAAGGGGAAGGGGAGCAGACATTGACATTGATTAATCTTCTAAACCGCTAGAACATGGTGGGGGGGTTGGAGGGGGGTGAAAAGGGGGCTTGGCAGCCCCATAAGGAGGGTCACTCCAGTGGTTTGTGCAGGGGCGGAAGCACGGCCCTCTGAAATGTATTCTGACATTCATTAGAATATCTTTGACACCCATCATTGGGGGTCGTCACTTGTCAGAGTCGGTGGGTGGTGGGGATGTGTCTCTTCTCTCCGGTGATCCTGATTGCTCCCAAATCAAACTGCTGAGTGACCCTAGTTTTATGTAGATGGCAGTGATGGGATRGCTCTCTCTTTTTTMAATGGCATGGATGGGGGAACTGCATAGGGCTAGACACTGCTCCTGCTTTAGGCTAAATGTATGAATGAGATTCAGCAGTCCCTAACTACATCTGTGCTGACACATATAGAACCTACTGTACATCATATAGGAATARGTCAATCTCCCAACTCCTCTACCACTGCACCTGCTTGTTGTCAGAAATAAAACCAGCCTTTTTGCTCTCTTTGAATTTCTATTGAATTTTAATGGTGAGCATTGGGGGAGAGAGAGAGAGAGAGGGGGAGAGAGAGAGAGGTGTCAAGATCATCTGACAGCCATCAAGGCAGCAGCGGCACGGCAGTCAGAGCTGACATAAATATTTAACACGGAGGGGCCAACCTACAGCATGTCATGTCACGTCCGTGATTAGGGCGCACGGTGACCCCCTCTCATGTAACACAGGTTCACCATCGCCATGTCAGCGCCTCATAGATTCTCTATCAGAGGACGTTCCCGGCGCTCCAGTTAACCCCCATTTCCATAAACCCATTCCTATGGAACAGTACAGAGTTCCTTCCCTCCCCTTCACCCCTACGGAATATCACTCCATGTGATGAGAGCCCCAGAGAGGGAGGAGGAACTCAGGCCTGTTAAGTGTGCGGAGTGTGTCGTCTATCTTGACACCTGGCCTCTGTAGAGTAGACTCTGTCTCTAGCTCTGCGTTTAGGGAAAACTTTGTTTCCCCGATCCTTTGACTTCATTTGGTTGTTCTACAGTATCGATCGGCTGAAGCGTTTTCCCAACGTAATGTCATTGTTTGCGACCTGTCAGGCGTGATACCCCCGTGAATAATTGCCCGTGCCTAATTAGCGTGGGATCTATAAAATGGAACCTCACCTCCGTACGTTATTCCACACGGACCTTGAAGAAACAATTAAAATGCATAGAGGGGTAATCAATGGTAGAACATCACTGCTGCTGTGAAATAAATGAACAAATGAAACTAAATGAAACCAATATGGTTCCGTCATAACAACATTTACTGGGGAGTTTTATTTCCTGAGAAATACTGAGTAGAAGGGCAATAAACCAGGAGTTAAAATAGGACAGGAGAGCGGTTAAATTAAACTTCTTGCTAAAAGAATATGTGCATACATTTAGACTGTACCTCATTAATGGTGTGCATTGAGCCTCCGCTTATAAATCATCATTCGACTTTTTATACTTTTGAAAAACTTTTCCTCGGCCCTTTGCCCTTCCAGATTTTATAATATGTTCCTGATCAAGGACGTGTGGGCACAGCAAGCATTTCTTTATACTTTATTGAACATTTTAAGAATAGTAATAAAAACCTAATCAAAATATATGACACACACACACACACACACACACACACACACGGGTTCATAATGAGCTAGCTCTCCACTGGAATCTCTCCGTTGCAGCAGGCCACAGCTGCATAATACAGGAATTTATTCGAGGTTTATTGGGGTCAGGCTTTCCTGCTGTAACTCAACGTGGTGTTCATGCCAATATATTAACCTCGCCAATCGATTTGTGGCACTCGCTGGTCCAGAAGGAAATCATAACAAATATGAAAGTTGTTGACAAGAACAACAACAACTTTTTGGAGGGTAATTATCAGAGGATCCCAAAAAACAAACKAAAAACCCCAGATGGGCTGGATATTTTATTATTTKATTTTAGTAATATAAACACAGGTCTTTCTGCAGTATGTAGAGATGTACCACCCAGACCTAATACTCATTTGAAACCCTCTGAGGCCTGAATTGCACCTTATTCCCTATTTATTGCACTACTTTTGAGCAGAGCCCTAGGGCCCGGGTCAAAAGTAGTGCACTATTTAGGGAAAGGGGTGCCGCTTGGGACGAAACCCTAGTTTGCTGTATCGTCACACGCCGTGGCCCTCCAGATCCCAGCTGGCATTGATGTTCATTTGAATCGATGCCGTCTAAGATGCCGTATTGCAGCTGATGTAGTCTTGTGGTGGGAGAGGCAGTAAAGTGAATAAGCTCACCAATAAATAACTGTCACACCACACATTTTCTCCCTTGGAGACGTCAGGGAAGAAGTGGCTTTGAGCAGTGGTAGTGCATTACATGGGTTCCATTGATACTTTATGAATGAACGCATGTATATCACATGCATGATTGAGGGGTAACTGYTTGCATGTAATCTGATTWCCKAAAAAACTAATCAGTTACTTTATCAGCAGAAATATTGTAATCAGATTACAGATACTTTTGAAAAAATAGATTACTTTTTTGATTAATTTAAAATTCAGAGGCAATTATTTTATTCAGACAAGACTTTATCAGCAAGCACATGAAAGCTTTGCCGACCGTACGCAAAAACATAATTTTCCCCCACCAGCCACAGCCGAGAGACAAAAGCACTTCCGGACACTTCTAAACACACCACCATTGCTCAGGGCGCTTTGCCTTTTCCAGTACTCTGGGCTGGTGGTGATGGCTCTGCCGGTAAAGAACATATTACACCACCTCTGTGGTCTTTGCCCAGACTCTTCTCTCCTTTCTCTCCTGTTCTTTGTTCAGMCACAAATCATTCTGAGGGCTGACTGAGCTCCCCGAAGTGCATCTGTGTGTTAAGTGCCCCATCCTGGGGTCTTGCGGTGTTAATCCAATTTGCCCTGAACATTTTCCAGCCAGTTGCCTGTGCAGTGCCGTGGAAGGTTGGGAGCGACACACCTGGGGAAAGAGGAAGGACTCTCCGAAGAATGAGAAACCTGGGAAAAGAAGGAAGGAACTAAAGGAATAACAAGGGAGGGGATGGAGGGATGGGAGATGGGTTCTGAGTGCTGCTGGCTACTTGTCCCTGTAGTCGTTTAARACGCACAGCGTCACACACGGAGACAGATGAGAGAGACAAAGTCACTGATKAAARTTTKATGGGGAAGCCTTTTTAGGCCCGGCCCTATTGTCTMGCCCATTAGAGTCTCTGGGATATTGGGGGACGGTGACAATGGAACCCCCCGCCTCCCCCTCCCTCTCGCAGGGAGACTGAAGTGGGATGGTATTACTATTTCATGGGCCTCAGAAGAGACCACTGCTCTACTTTAGGGGTGGGTCTGTCACAGCGGAGCAGCATCCTGCTCTGGGAGTGCCTGAGAGCTGCTCTGAGTGCACCGACACACCATTGTTCCACTTCASGTCGAGTCGTGTGCGTGCGATCGTGCCCCAGAGCAGAAGAGACCCGTTGCTGTTGTGTAAAGTCTTGTTTCTCCTTGTGGTGTAACAAGAAAAGCATTTAGTACTCTGGAACAGGTCAGAGGTCAGCGTCATGGGAAATGGACAAGCGAAATGTTTCCTGTCCTCATTGAAGACATCAAAGACCTCTTCTCAAATAATAAAATAATACGGCAATTAMGCTTCCTTAAACGAACCTCTTAGGCCACCTCTTGACTTACTCAACCTCAAGCAACACCATGGTCAAATTGAGCAATTTTAGATGCATTGTTTGAGGATGCTATTCATGCCATTGTCACAAATTAGCACAGATTGGCGATATGATTTATCCTCTTTCCATTTAGCTTGTGAGACCTCAACCTTCTCTCTGGGGGGAGGAGTGTGTTACAGCAGTGTCCACCCAGACTGCATCCTGGAGACATTTTGAGGGTATAATTAATGAAAAATAGACTGGGTGTGACCTTTGAGCCAGGTGATTGACACAGACAGACAGTTACAATCCCTTAACCTTCACAAATGTCAGGATGTTCCTAAACTGAAGGAGTGCGGCTGACTAGTACCCCTCCTCTCCTGCCTCTATATGCCACTACTMCCTGCGTCAGTCCTTCCTCCCACCGTTCATTCTGCATCATCATATTGATTTGTTTGTGAGGAGACTGTGGCCACCMATTAAATATTCWCCCGTTGTTTTTTCATMCTCACCAACACTTTGTCCTAAAAGCAATTTGTCTCCTGAACTCTTTACGTAAGAGTGCTCCGCTCTGCTCACAAGTTGGAGGAACACGAAAGACAAATCCTTTCCTTTCGACCGTTCATTTTTAAATCTCCGGTTCTTTAGAATCTCTATATCCTCTATATCTCTTTTGGCTGTTAGAGATCATTTAGTGAAGAGCGTCGCTTGAAATAATGTGTGGTCTATAGGGCCTCTCTCGTCTCCACCACTTCTGATAACTGTCTCTGTGTGATTCTCTACCCTGAGTTGAGGCAGTTCAGCGGTTCATAGGAGTACTATTAGTCCTACCCTTGTAATTGATCCATATAGGATCAGTCTATTATATATATATAGATATATATATATWTWTTTTTTTTTAAATTCAGTGAAGATATCGCACAGCCAGTCAGTRGACATCATCCCCACTTTTTCGGGAACAATCTCAAACTTCTCCCGTTCCGTCGTATCGATTCGCGAAGGTGGCAAAACTTCTCTCACTCTCTTTGCCAGTTTTGTCTTTGTTTTGTTTCAGCATTGTTCATTGTTAAAAAAACGGGTGAGAAGTAGCTGAGGCAGATGAAAGACTTTTCCCTCCTTTCCCACTTAATGCCCTAACATCGTTCCCGGTAGAGCGGAGACACTGAACTCTTTTCCGCCGTCAGAGTGATTGGGTGTGGCTGCTGTGTGGAGGCCAACTTCCATCCCCTTCCCTAATTCCATGTGAGTAGCTGAAAGGATACATTTGCGTTTATTTGTGCCTTTTATGTCTGAAAACTTCAAAGCCTCCTCGTCTCCTCTTCACCGATGACAGATACCGCACCTCGTGAAACGACGGGGGGAAACGTTAACCGTTATTTATTTTTGAAAAATTATAAAATATGCCACTTTTTTTCCCATCCCAAAATAAAAAAAACTAAACAGGGAATTGATAGTGAGAGGAGTGTATGTGAGGGAGCTGGTGTTAATATATTAATTTAATCCTCCTGTTCGGTGTCTTCAATCCTCTCAAGATGGGCAGTAATCAGTTTGTTCCTGTCTGCTAGGTTTCCAGGAGGGGAGGGCCCCGCTAATCAGAAGTGGCAATAGCTACTCGGAGACACTGAGGAAAGGGGAGGGGAGAGAGATGAACCTCACAGATTTATTACTCGGAATCTCCACGGCCGAGCCGCCCCCGCAAGCCGTCAACGAAGCCCAAACGCCAGAAAAAGGCAAAATAAATAAGACTACCCAAAAATCTAAAACAAACATGGCAATGTATGGAATGCCAGCCGACACGCTGGGCCAGTGCCACGATCAACGTCTATATAATAGTCATTTCTTTAGTTTTAGCTTCAGAGTTTGACTTACCTTGGTCTTCTGAAATTTACTAACCTCTTTAAATTAGATTAACATTAGTTTGCCTTTGTTCTGAATTTCGTGTAGATTAGAGATGATTCTTTTGCATAACTTTTCTTTTCAAAACTAGAAAGTAGGGAATTTGGGCTTTTACGTATGAATGTTTATTAAACATTTTCCCTTAGGAAATATTACAAGTGACTTGAATGTGCATTATAAAATGTACCTTCATTCAAATGAATCACTAGAAAACTAGAATTTTAGTAGCTATATTAAAAGTATTTACTGTTAACAAAAAATCTGATAAATTCATCTGATTCCATCCTATTGTTCTCAATATATTATAAATAAGTATTTTCTTACTCAAAGATCAAACCACAATTATAAAAACATGTACTTATGCATATTAAATCACTAGCCAAATTCTTACCATTTGTTTATGTTTTTCCTGACACAAAGCAAGTGACAGTTGGGTTGTTAGGCCGTGCCCCTAATAGTCAGATAATTGAGCCTCACAGATGGCTTTGACCTTTAGGTGTAACTAAATTGACCTTTCACCCCCAGACGTACACCTCTGACCCCTGTCATTTTCAGCAGTGTGAGTACCGGTTATGTATTTAGTATTGATTGTGTTTTGGTTTCGAATAAGGCAGTTAACAGCCCTGTTCAACTCTCCACACACTGTGATTGAGTAGACTACATGACGACATATTGTTGTGATAGGCTGTGAAATGTTCCTTTGTATAAAGACCGTTCGCTGAGCATCCTGTATGATAGCGTTTATCTCATTTACAAACCTTTATTAATTATTTAAGCCAGCTAACTGTTAATTATGCACCTCTCTTCCTACTTATGAATTGATAATGATGTGTTAAGGATCATGTGAGGGGCTACCTGATGTGTAGGACTAGTTCAACCTATTCCAGGTTGAAGATCATTATTTGCACTGTGCCACAGTAGCTAATGGGTGTTTTTGTGTTAGCCATATTAGCTTTGATTGTCTTGTGTGTCTCTACTTATGTCTGTTGGTACCTGTAGCTAAGTGCTGTGGATCATCGTCAAACAAGCTTGGAAAAAAACAGGGTGTCCTTTCCCTTTTGGATGGCGTATAGGGATTAGTCTCTCTCTCGCTCTCTCCTCTGTGATGAGCCGTGTGGCGGAGGAGGGAGACATTTCGAGGGGGTGACCAGGGCTGTAAAGATCCGAGTGAGTCTTGGAGTGACAGGAAACAATGAACTTTCCCTGTGTCGAGTAATTAACCCGTGTCATCAGCCGTGCACATTCCCGCTGATCAATACTGAACACTTTGCTTTCGGAAAATGAGGGTCATCCTCCTCTCCTCTCTCCTCCCCGGGCAGAGCTGTTCCCAGGGGGACGGACAGACACGCTGATAAACATACCATAAAGAGGTTCCACACTCAGTGGAAGACTCCTCTCTCTCCAGCAGTCAGTGTTTGAGCTAAGAGGCACTCGAGGGGGGGTGGGGGTGGGGGGCACTCGTCCCCTCCACCCTCCCTGACAGGGGCGCGGTCGATAAAGTGGATTTGAGGATATAAATGTTTCCCCGAGCCTCTCCATCACTGGGATACTCTGCAGTGACACACTCACAGGGGGCACTATTCCACCGTCTTTCTCTGTTCCCACCAACTCTGTTAGAGAGCTTGTTTACTAAGCTCTGTCGTCGTCCTACTGTTTTTAGAATTCAGCTGGCTGCGTGAATGGCGCTACAAGTACTCCTCACTCGTAACCTGGGACTGCTCGGTACTTTACTTTTATCTCCCTCCTCAAATATCTCCCATGACATTGAATGGTGAGTTTTAAAATCCCCTCATGGGTAATATGTTTGGGAGCCACAGGAGCAGATAAAATGTCTGGAAACCAGAATACACAGTCTCCCTGTGGGGCAACAGTTACTATCAGTATCCACCCTTTTCTATTTATTCTCCCTCCCTCCTTCCATCTCTCTGTAGTTTAGTTTAGCGTTCACAACACTACCTTTATCACTTCCACCAAATGGGGGTCCAGGATCAATAGAATGTTCTGCTGCCTCCCAATCTCTCTCTGCCGCAGCTCCCGTCTGTCTGCCTGTCCAGCCGGCCTGACCTCAGCACGGCGCGGTCGCCGTCCGCTGCCCAGGAGGATATTAAAGGCTTAGATAAAGAAAATAGAGAACCCATTCAGACTCGCCCATCGGCCCAGAGAAAGTGCTTGAAGCAGCAGATAGTGTGTGTGTGTGTGAAAAAACCTTTTTCCATTATAAGCCATTTCCAGGTTGCAACCCCTTGGCGGTGACAAAGTGCTCTCCTCCACATCTTCATTTTGTGCTGATCTGTAAGAGAGGGGGGGGACTGTCATCTGTCACCACACTAACCCCGCGCGGCTGCACCTCTAATTGCAGCCAACTGTCGACGCGTTCATTTAGACCTTTTTACATTATTTATTGGGAGAAAAATATTGTATTGATTTTGGATGCCTGGTCGGGATGGCGACGAGGCAGGACGGGTATAAGTGATGTGGCTAAAGAGCTGACAGGACACTCTATAAACTTTTACATCACCGTGTCAAAGCTGCACTTTGCCGACATAAAATGAACACAGTCGTGGAGTATTAGTTAGAGTGGGAGATGACTGTGCAGGCGGTGAATCGTAAAGCTGAGAGCGCCGGCTCTGGTGATTACGCAAGATAGTGGCACTAGTGCAGGTGTAYGAGAGGACCGGCGCTGTGTTATTACAGTCCACTGTGACTGAATATGTGTCAATGCATTTATTAATATATTACGGGATCTACTCCTGCCTCCGTTTTGGGTCGTTAGAGTCCCCTTTTCAATCAACATCTACTTGTTATATTGCTTGCTTCCTGTTAGTGCCTGCAGGCACYGTGTGGTTGTTTATTTGTAMTGGTATACAGTTGGGTCTTAATTTGGGCCATTTTTCTACAGCAGGGAAATAATCCTGCAGCAACAGGAAATGTGAATTATAATAAATGGAAATTATTGTAGAGGTTGATACTTTTCAAAGTGGAAGTTACAAACTTTAGAAGCCTTTTTAAAACTCAAATACACTACAAGTTTCTCAGCAAGAAAAGAGTGATCAAATTTAAGATCCTACATCTGTAGATGCAGTGTGACTAAGATACAGAGCCTTGTGTTGTTGGCACTACCTGAAGACAGCCACTGCAGGATACTAGAGCTGTGAACAATACAACCAGGAATGTCTGAGGCTGATCTACCAGGACCAGGCCGTGTCCCATAATGAAACYCATACATGGCAGGGGACTGACACATGTAATACAGCCTAATCTCTTCAGACTGTTTCACAAGTCTGACATGCCACATAAAATCAAAGTCAGGAACCCTCCATAAAACAAGGCATCTGGTAGTTAGCACAGCTCTGAAAAACAGAAACCCGGATTATTACTGTACACGAAAACTGGTTGCCAGAATGCCACTTTCTTTTGTTTTTACAACGGCATAAATGAAACAAACCTAGCTTTTTCTCAGGGGAGGGGAACACAAGTGCTACCCCCCCCACCCTCCCCTCCATCCCTCCCTCACCCCCCTTTCAATAAAGACACTCTGCACATAGCATACCTGCAATGTTTGATTCCCATATAATTGAAACAAGGCGTGAGAGAGTCCTTGCCAGAACATGGCCTTGCCATTTAAGGTAATGTTTGCACTGCTAAAGCAGCTTAATGAATCCAAGTCCTCGGTGCTGGCACGGTGACTCCTTAGCCGGGGCCTGCAACTGCCTCAGGACACTGTCCCCTTCCACACACAGCTGTGAAAAGTTTAAAAACTTTCGGCCCCCATAACATGAAACGGTGAGGGCGAATACAAGCGCAATTAAAAAGGGGGGGAAAATATTGCTTTGGCATCCCCAGCTCATTATCTCAGGTTTACTACTCTTCGTACAGTGCTTTTATTTTCTTTATACGAGAACGGACTGGCTTTTAAARGCTCGCATTACTTGTTTTTCCCTTTTAGTGCTTTAATTTCTCAAAATGCTTGTATGCGTCAAGGGGGGAAAACTGGTCGGTTGTACCTTGGTTGACCCTCACCGTTTCTCCAACAGATCAACGCAGGGCCAGTCTCGAAAGTTCCCCCCATGGGTTTTRCTCTCGCAGAGTCTTAGGACYAAATAATATCAGACTTTTGGAAAATCCTTTCAAATTCACCGCTCATTACTAGTGTTAGCTGCATAATGATAGTTCTGAATCTTTCTCCCCGAGGTCTGGAGCCTTTACATGGGGCTCATTTGATTAAAAAAAACCTTAACAGAAAAGGAGTGTTCTCGTCCTACAAATTCATAGTTTCAGTCCAATGTATTTAATCCTTGAAACCCACAGAAAAATGCATGTTTTATTTCTCAACAAAGGCCACAGAAAGATCGTGTCAGCCGTGACATTAATCACTATTTTGTTTAGGATCTGAAGTGATATGGCTGGCTAACAATAACAAATCATTTGATTCAGAGACATGACTCTGTGTCTGTGTTGGGACAGTTAATGAGATGTGTCATATACAGTACAAGAACAGACCACGCTCAGCCAACGTTACAACAATTACATCTGTCCAAGAATTAGGAACACATTGAGACCACAGACCACAGGTCAGATATAGGAAAAGTCTATGCGCGAGAACCCCACCAGAAAAGGCCACTCGATTACAAAAGACACAGGYTATGTCCCATCTGGCGCCCTTTTCCCTATGTAGTGCACTAMTTTWARACAGAGCCCTATGGGCCCTGGTCAAAAGTAGTGCACTATAAAGGGAATAGGTTGCCATTTGAGAGACACACATACTGTACTGTATTGGTACATACTGTACTGTATTGGTACATACTGTACTGTACTGGTACATACTGTACTGTATTGGTACATACTGTACTGTACTGGTACATACTGTACTGTATTGGTTAGGTCTCCCTTGTTGTGTCTATGGTAAGCCCCACTAAGAGGACTTGTTAATCCAGTAACTGGACTGGAGAGACCCCTAACCTGACTAATACAGGCCCTCTGTCTGGACCAAGGTGCTGATTAGTGGAGATGGAGGGTATCTAGTGTAATGCAGCTCCGCTGGGCCTAGTAGCAGTAGTAGCAGT
>NW_019944561.1:0-1577 GCF_002910315.2 Salvelinus sp. IW2-2015 | reverse complement strand
GGGCAGATGGAAGCAGTAGGTAAGTAGGGCAGCAGTAACTATAGTAGTAGCAGTAGTAACTAGTAGTAGTAGTAGTAGCAGTAAACTAGTAAGTAGTAGTAGCAGTAACTAGTAGTAGCAGTAGTAGTAGTAGTAGTAGTAGTAGTAAGCAGTAACTAGTAGCAGCAGTAGTAGTAGTAAAAAGTTAAGTAGCAGTAACTAGTAAGCAGCAGTAACTAGTAGTAGTAGCAAGCAGCAGTACTAGTAGTAGTAGATAGTAGTAGCAGCAGCAGTAACTAGTAGTAGCAGCAGCATAATAGTAGTGCAGCAGCAGTAACTAGTAATAGCAGCAGTAACTAGTAGTAGTAGCAGCAGTAACTGTAGTAACATCAGTAGTAGTAACAGCAGTAGTAGTAACAGCAGTAGTAGTAACAGCAGTAGTAGTAACAGCAGTAGTAGTAACAGTAGTAGTAGTAGTGGTGGTAACAGTAGTAGTAGTAACATCGGTAGTAGTAACATCAGTAGTAGTAGTAACATCAGTAACAGTAGTAGTAACATTAGTAGCAGCCGTAGTAGTATCAGTAGTAACAGTAGTAGTGGTAACAGTGGTAGTAGTAGTAGTAACATTAGTAGTAACAGTAGTAGTAGCAGTAGTAGTAACCAGTGGTAGTAGTAACAGTAGTAGTAGTAGTAGTAGTAGTAACATTAGTAGTAGTAGTATTAGTAGTAGTAGTAACATTAGTAGTAGTAGTATTAGTAGTAGTAGTAACATTAGTAGTAGTAGTGGTAACAGTAGTAGTTGTAACAGTAGTAACATTAGTAGCAACCGTAGTTGTATCAGTAGTAGTAACAGTAGTAGTGGTAACAGTAGTAGTGGTAACAGTAGTAGTAGTAACAGTAGTTGTAGTAGTAACAGTAGTTGTAGTAGTAACAGTAGTTGTAGTAGTAACAGTAGTTGTAGTAGTAACAGTAGTTGTAGTAGTAACATTAGTAGTAGTAACATTAGTAGTAGTAGTAGTAGTAGTAGTAGTAACAGTATTATTAGTAGTAGTGGTAACAGTATTATTAGTAGTAGTGGTAACAGTAGTAGTAGTGGTAGCGGTAGTAGTAGTAGTAGTAGTAGTACCCGTAGTTGTAGTAGTAACAGTAGAAGAGCGAGATGTAATAATATGACATTTGAAATGTCTTTATTCTTTTGGAACTTGTGTGAATGTAATATTTACTGTTAACTTTGTTTATTTCACTTTTGTTTATCTACTTCACTGGCTTTGGCAATGTTAACACATGTTTCCCATGCCAATAAACCTTGAATTGAATTGAGATGGAGAGGGAGGGAGAGAAACTGTGAATGATGGCCTCTTGACAAATCAGAATGTATCATGACAAATGCCGTTTTTATGACAATGGTTGCTTCTATTGGCGAGAACGATGAACCTTGTGCGTGTGTGAGAGAATGATTTTATGCAGATGGATTGTGCTTAGTAACCAACCATAACAATGACTGGGGCAAAAACACTCTTGATTTATATAGCAGCTTCAAAGTTGTGTAGTAGTATACGTGTCTATCATACTACAGGAGTTGAATAAAACACGTTTGT
>NW_019944560.1:66518-68429 GCF_002910315.2 Salvelinus sp. IW2-2015 | reverse complement strand
TTATGACAATACAACAATACTGAAAGAAACACTTATTTTAACTTTAATATAAGACTCAAAAATCAATTTACCTCAAAAATAAATAATGAAACATGTTCAATTTGGTTTAAAATGCAAAAAACAAAGTGTTGGGAGAAGAAAAGTAAAAGTGTGCAATATGTGCCATGTAAAAAAGCTAAAGTTTAAGTTCCTTGCTCAGGAACATGAGGAACATATGAAAGCTGGGGTGTTCCTTTAACATGAAGATACATTTAAAAATTCCCAGTTAAGAAGTTTTAGGTTGTTAGTTTTATAGGAATTATGGACTATTTCTCTCTATACCATTTTTATTTAAAAATCGGCCGATTAATCGGTATCGGCTTTTTTGGTCCTCCAATAATCGGTATCGGTATCGGCGTTGAAAAATCATAATTGGTCGACCTCTAATATAGACAGGTGTGTGCCTTTCCAAATCATGTCCAATCAATTGAATTTACCACAGGTGGACTCCAATCAAATTGTAGAAACATCTCAATGATGATCAATGGAAACAGGATGCAMCTGAGCTCAATTTTGAGTATCATAGCAAAGGGTCTGAATACTTATGTAAATAAGGTATTTCTGTCCMAAAAATTCTAAAAAACAGTTTTTGCTTTGTCATTATTGGGTATTGTGATGTCATTATGGGGTATTGTGATGTCATTATGGGGTATTGTGATGTCAGTATGGGGTATTGTGATGTCATTATGGGGTATTGTGTGTAGATTGATGACATTTGTTTATGTAATCCATTTTAGAATAAGACTGTAACGTAACAACATTTTGAAAAAGTCAAGAGGTCTGAATATTTTCTGAATCCATGGTATGGGTAAATGACAATATCATGCTTTGTTTTAAAGTGGATTGTTGAGAGGCTGGCCTGACGTTACATTTCCACCCTAAAATGGTTTCTACTCAGTGTAAGTGTGTGTGCTATTGGGACATAAGATGAATGTTGTGTGTCCTATTCCCCAGTGGATGACGAGGAGTCTGAAGGAGAGGAGTTCACTGTGAGAGATGGCTACATCCACTATGGACAGACGGTCAAACTGGTCTGCTCTGTCACCGGGATGGCCCTGCCACGCCTGGTACTACCCACCACTTCACTCTCTTTTACATCTGTTTCTGTACCCTCGCCATGTTTCTCTCCTCTCTCCATGTTTCTGTACCCTCTCCATGTTTCTCTCCTCTCTCCATGTTTCTCTCCTCTCCATGTTTCTCTCCTCTCCGTGTTTGTCTCCTCTCTCCGTGTTTGTCTCTCCTCTCCATGTTTCTCTCCTCTCCGTGTTTCTCTCCTCTCTCCGTGTTTGGGGAAAAAAGAGAGATGCTTGAAGACTACCTTCATTACACGTTGAGACTACTTCAATTACACGTTGAGCCTACCTTCCATTACACGTTGAGACTACCTTCCATTACGCGTTGAGACTACCTTCCATTAACGTTGAGACTCTTCATTACACGTTGAGACTACCTTCATTACACGTTGAGACTACCTTCCATTACACGTTGAGACTACCTTCCATTACGCTTTGCCTACCTTCCATTACACGTTGAGACTACCTTCCATTAACGTTGAGACTACCTTCCATTACACGTTGAGACTACCTTCCATTACACGTTGAGACTACCTTCCATTACACGTTGAGACTACCTTCAATTACACGTTGAGACTACCTTCCATTACACGTTGAGACTACCTTCCATTACACGTTGAGACTACCTTTCCATTACGCGTTGAGACTACCTTCCATTACGCGTTGAGACTACCTTCCATTACACGTTGAGACTACCTTCGCATTAACGTTGAGACTACTTCCATTACGCGTTGGAGATACTTTCCATTACGCGTTGAGACTACTTGAATTGACCCCATATTTGCAGTAACCAATCAGA
>NW_019944560.1:58082-64524 GCF_002910315.2 Salvelinus sp. IW2-2015 | reverse complement strand
TGTCTCCCTCTCTCCGGTTTGTCTCCTCTCTCCGTGTTTGTCTCCTCTCCTGTTTTCTCCTCTCTCCGTGTTTGTGTCTCCTCTTCTCCGTGTTTTGTCTCCCTCTCCGTGGCTCTCTCTCCCTCTGTCTCCGTGTTTGTTCCTCTCTTCCGGTGTTGTCTCCACTCTCTCCGGTGTTTCTCTCCCTCCGTGTTTCGTCTCACTCTCCGGTGTTTCTCTCTCTCCGTGTTTGTCTCCTCTCTCCCGTGTTTGTCTCCTTTCTCCTCGTGTTTCTCTCTCTCTCCGTGTTTGCTCCTCCTCCGCTGTTTGTCTCCTTCTCCCCGTGTTTGTCCTTGCTCTCTCTCCGTGTTTGTTCTCTCTCTCTCTCTCGTTTTTGTCTCCTCTCTCCGTGTTTGCTTCCTCTCTCGTGTTTTCTCTCGTGTGTTGTCTCTCTCTCCGTGTTTTGCTCTCCTCTCTCCGTGTTTGTCTCCTCTCTCCGTGTCTTGTCCTCCTCTCCTCCGTGTTTGTCTCCTCTCTCCACCGGAACTCTTTTTGTTTTTTTATATGTTAATATTCTCACTATTTCTCTTTATTAACACACACAGCACACACACCACACACACACACACACACACACACACACACACACCACACACACACACACACTCACACACACACTACTAATGAAAGTGGTTGATGTTACTTGTACACTGAGCTCTAAGCAACTAAACCTAAAACACCAGCCTGTCTGTGTGTAGATCATCTCGTAAGGTGGACAAGCAGACGGCCTGTTGGGTGCAGACGCCCGTCTCCCAGCTGCACAAGTGTTCCTTTCACTGAAGGACACAGAGCGCATGTACTGTGCCTTTCCCAAGAGAGGAATATACAGTTTCAAGTGAGTGTGAAACTACCTTCCATTACGCGTTGACTACCTTCCATTACGCGTTTGCTAACCCTTCCATTACCGCTTTGCTTACCTTCTACTTACAACTCTTGAGACTACCTTCCATTCGACGTTGAGATACCTTTCACATTAACACGTTGAGACTACCTTCCATTCACGTTGAGACTACCTTCCATTACCGTTGAGACTACCTTCCATTACACGTTTGAGAACTACTTCTTTCACCTTCATTTACACGTTGAGACTACCTCCATTACGCGTTGAGACTACCTTCATTACAAGTTAGCTCTCCATTAGCATTACGATTGTGCTTGCTCTCGATTTTCCACTGATGCGCCTTGAGACGTCCTTCCATTACAACGTTGAGACTAACCTTACCATTACGCGAACTTGAGACTAATCCTCCAGTTAAACCTTAATACTTCATTACCGCTTGAGACTACCGTGTCCACTATATATTTTGTATATATAGTGTTATATTTATTACACATATACAGTACCAGTCAAAACAGTTTAGAACACCTACTCATTCAGGTGAAATTTTTTTTTATTTATATTTTACATTGTTTATAATTGGAAGCTCAAAAACTATGAAATAACAAAACACATGTAGTAACCAAAAAAGTGTAAGATAAATCAAAATATATTTGAGATTCTTCAAGGTAGCCACCCTTTGCCTTGATGACAGCTTTGCACACTCTTGGCATCTCTCAGCATCATGAGGTAATACCTGGAATGCATTTCAATTAACAGGTGTGCCTTTTAAATTAATTTGTGGAATTTTTTCCCTTTTAATGCTTTGAGCCAATCAGTTGTGTTGTAGACAGGCTAGGAGTGGTAATACAAGACGAAGCCCTCATTTGGTAAAAGAGAGTCAATGGCACTCAATCAAATACAGTTATATAGACAGAAGGTCAGTCAATGCTGCAAAAATTTCAAGAAACTTTGGGGTTTCTTTTCTTACGCGTTTGAGACTACCTTCCATTACACGTTGACTACCTTCATTACCAACGTTGAGATAAACTTCCCATTACACGTTGCAGATACCTCCTTCAAATGAAATGAGCGGTTGAGACTCAATTTCCATGAGCGAGCGTTGAGTACCTTCCATTACAGCGTTTGAGACCCTACCTTCCATTACACGTTTGACTTACCTCCAAAATATACACACGTTGAGCTACCCCTTCCATTAACTACCATAGGAGACTGCTACTACTATCCAGTTACGACCGGATAGACACTAGGACACTCCCTTTGAGGCCAAACTGTCCTACACCAGTTGAGACTGACCGGGAAAGTTGTCCATTACGCACGTAGACTCGCCAGATCTAGATCCTATTCCCATAACGTTGACTACCTTCCACTTACACGTTGAACTCCTACCTTCTGCCGTTACATATGTTGGAGCACTACCTTCCGTTACGCGTTGAGACTACCTTCCGTTACGCGTGAGACTCTGCTGACCTTTCCAGTTACAAGGAAACCGTTGGAGACTTTCAACTTCCATTATCACAGGATTGAGACTGATTTACCATTCTGCAACCCGTTTATTCACAGATTGCGATTGAGAGCCTAAACACTTATTCCATTACACGTTGAGAACTAACCATTTCGCATTACAACTGTTGAGACTAACCTCTTTACCATTCACAAGTGGTGTAGTCAAAGTCCACAGAACACATGTCAATTAACACGTTTGAGTACTTCAAACCATCTAACTCGGTGTTTAGAACACGTAGAGACATGACCATTCTCCATTACGTTGAGATCTGCGTAGCCAATCAGTTCCATTACACTTGAGACTGACCTTCCATTACGGTTGAGATACCTTCCATTCACACGGTTGGAAGGAGCTAACGCCTTCACATTACGACGTTGGAGCACCAACCTCCGGTTACGCGTCTTGTACGAATCTGGTCAATTGCTACCCTTGCACAAGAACCCATAGCTACGCGTTACAGAATTACCTTCCATTACACGTTGAGAATACCTTCCATTAACACGTTGAAAACTACACTCTCACTATAACACGATGTAGAGGATGAACCCTTTTCCAGTCATCAACGTTGAGACTAATACCTTCCTATGGTACACGTTGAGACTACCTTCGCATACAAACGTTGAACTACCTTCCCGTTTGAGACTACCTCAATTACACGGTTGAAGACTACCTTGGCCATATACAGCGAAATCGACAGCAAATGGACTACCCTACCATTACGTCGTTAGAAATTTACCTCTGGTTCCCGATGTAACAACACGTTGAGATACCTTGTATCTTTCTGATTTCTGAGAAATTTTAAAACCGTTTGGAGGACACCTTTCCATTACAACGTTGAGACTCTTTCCATTACACGTTGAGAAATACCCTTCCATTTATACCAAATTTTTAGGGTTTCCACAACCAACCATGTCTTTGTGAGAACGCGAGGTAGGGGTGAACGGATGATCCTCTCCGCATGTGTGGTTCCACCCGTGAAGCAATAGAGGAGAATATTTTGTTGATGTTGTGGGGGCACTTTTGGGCTTTGTGATTTTTTCGAAATTTTCAAGGGCACACTTAATCGCAGCATAGCTATCCCGGGCATTCCTGGAATTTTCTGCTACGCTACGGCAATCCCATCTGGTTTGCTTGCCTTAGGGGGTATATCATTGTTTTTTAACTAGGACAATGACCAACACCTCCAGTGCTGGTAAGGCTATATTGAACAAGAAGGAAGACGTGAGGAGTCCGCCATCAATGACTGCTTCCACAATCACTACCGTCAAAACCCAAATTGAATGGTTTGGGGAGATGAGTGACCCAAGTGAGGAAAAGCGTCAACAAGTGGCTCAGCATTTGGGAACTCCTTCAAGGCTGTGGAAAAGCATTCCTCATGAAACTGGTTTAGAATCAACAGAGTGTGCCAGAAAGCTGTATCAAGGCACGGTGGGCTACTTTTAAAAAAATGGATTCTCAATATATTACATATATTTTTTTTGAATATTTTGTTATATTCATTCGATTAAAAACACATTTGCACAGCTCTAATCCACTCGACTGCTTGTTTACCACCTCTTCTCTGCTGTTGTTGGGTGTTACTTCTTTGCCTCTGGGTTAACTGTGTTGACATGATTCCATTGTGTGTTAATTTCATAGTGTGATGTCCAACTTGTTTATTACAACAATGGAGAAATGTTCAATATGAAGCAAAGGCCTTGGATGAGTAGGTGTGGTCCAAAAACTTCTTTTTGACGGTACTTGTGTTATATATATATATATAATATAACCTTTAACAAAGGTTGTCTTCAAAATTATATAACCTCAGGAATACAAACATGAAATAACAGTCCTGTCTGTAATTTGTTTTTTAGCTGCGTTTTCCATTTTTTAGTTCTTTCTAGTATAATGGCCGGCTAAAGTGCTTAATTGAAATGAGTAATGGATCGTGTAACGTGTTTGAGGTAGTGTATTGATAGCAGAACATTCCAGGATGAAAGATTCAGGGGAAACGGATATTCCGTGACCTTGGGAATAAACTGAGTGCATTGGAGGGTATGAGATGGACTATTGGTATTATTGGGTAACGCCAGAATGTTGTGTGTTATGGGGGGAGTTCATGGGATGTGAAATATGTATTGGGCACGTGAGTGTCGCTGCGGCGTATTACGCGATCTCCCAGAGGGTTACCAGTGTTGCCATCGTGCAGGTGTAAGGCTACTTCTGCGGCTTAGTACCAGAGATTTGCCGACTTTGTAATGTCCGGCCCCTGCGTTGATTTGGCTGTTCTATAGGCAAGCAAGCCAACTTTTCTGTGAACAGGACGCTGACATGGCCTGAAATTCTAGAGATACATTACGGTGGATGTGAAATATCAACTAATGAGCACGGTACAAAATGGCCTGAAGCTGCCTCTGTCAGGAACCGATCTGGTAGTTGTCCCTTTTCCCTTGGTGATGTAACATACTTCAGGGAGAGGGCGCCATTAGAGAGCCATTGTTTCATGGGGGAAATTTTTAAAACACAATTGTTGCGTGTTAATGTTTTAATAATTCATCTGGCCTATGTAATTTCAGTTCTTGGCTCATTGTTCAGAATGATCTTGTGAGAAAATGTATTGTTGGATGGTGAACATTAGTTGGTTCCTACGGTAATACCCAGTTTACAATCTTCAAATTCTCCTGAGTGGCGCAGGCTTCTAAGGCACTGCATCTCAGTGCAAGAGACGACACTACAGTCCCTGGTTCGAATCCAGGCTGAATCACATCTGGCCGTGTTTGGGAGTCCCATAGGGCAGCGTGCAATTGGCCCAGCGTCGCCCGGGTTCGGCCTGGGTAGGCCATTTGTAATTAAGAATTTGTAATTAACTGACTTGCCTAGTTAAATAAAGGTTACATTAAAAAAAAATATATATATATATWTTTTTAACATTGTTTATCAGATCCCACCTGAAAATGGTCGGCAACCATTCTCAGTGCCCTGTGCAGGTCCCCATTGCTGGAATAATTCAGTCTTTGTTTTGCTAAGAGGTTATTCTTCCCCTTTTGATTCCATCTTCGATAGATGACGGATTAGAKTGAGCGTTAATATAGCGTTAGGGTGATAGGCTCCTTGTGGAGGTGTGATCTCTACATCAGAGATCACCATAGAAACAACTAAACCAAGATTCATTACACACAGCTGTATTCATTTATTTATCCATCTATATCTGAAATATGGTGAAGCGCTAGCAGGTCCCTTTAACTTGTCTGTGTGTGTGTGTCCCCCAGGCCACTCCATGCCCAAAGGAACCAAACAAAGAGATGATCAACGACGGAGCGTCCTGGACAATCATCAGCACGGACAAGGCTGAGTACACCTTCTACGAGGGCATGGGCCCCGTCCACTCGCCTGTCACCCCCGTGCCTGTAGTCGAGAGCTTACAGGTTAGAGAGGGACGCACACAGATATGCATACACACATAGGCTACATGCACACTCCATTCCTATTATAAACAACAATTTGTTCCTCTTGTAGTRCTCCAAACAAACACCCTTTAGGCCCTTTACCACATTCCATCTCTTCCTCTGTCACACCAGAAAAACATTTACACTTTTGTATGGTTTGTGTTTATGTGTGTGTGTGTTTAGCTAAACGGGGGTGGGGATGTGGCCATGCTGGAGCTGACGGGACAGAACTTCACCTCAAACCTGAGGGTCTGGTTCGGAGACGTGGAGGCAGAGACCATGTACAGGTACCGACAGACACACCCCACTGCTCCTTTCAACCGGGGGCTGGCTCAATACGGCGGTGCAAAATTATGCTAAATTTCCCAAAATGTTCAAGTTTTTCCTGCCAACCAGACAGAACCTGTTTAGGACAGAATACTGTAGCTTGACCAGACAGAACCTGTTTAGGACAGAATACTGTAGCTTGACCAGACAGAATACTGTAGCTTGACCAGACAGAATACTGTAGCTTGACCAGGCAGAATACTGTAGCTTGACCAGGCAGAATACTGTAGCTTGACCAAAGTCTGTCTGGTCAAGCTACAGTATTCTGTCTGGTCAAGCTTACAGTTATTCTGGTCTGGTCAATGA
>NW_019944560.1:33429-58057 GCF_002910315.2 Salvelinus sp. IW2-2015 | reverse complement strand
TCGGCGAGAGTTCACACAGTTTCTCTTATTTCCGCTGGTGACAACTTCTTAACAAAGGAACTATCTTTGAATTCCTCCTTGATTTTCCGTCTCCTCTCTCCATGGTCGTACCCCTCCATTCGGATCTAATCGTTGCAACTTTTCCATGCCTTTCTCCTGTTCTGAATGGCGCTCCACCATCAATCTATGTCCAGCACTTTACACGAGTTGCAGTTTTTTACTTTCATAGTCTTTTACCGTAATTGTTGACACTTTTCCTCTCTGCCAGGCCCCCTCCTGTACTCCATTTGCGGTATCGCTTATCAGTTGCTCGCGCCGGTGTTGTCGTCGTCGCTCAGCGCACACACGCGGCTGCAGGCGTGGAAGGAGATTGTGTTACACCTGCGTTCTCTGGGGTCCGTATTTTCCGCTTTATGCCCTTTTACGCTTGCTTCCCTCCTATGCCGCGTCAAGGGCTGGCTCCTGCTCGCTCTCGCCGCTCCGGTAGGAGTCTGCTCCTCTCCTTCCTGGCGGGGCGTCCCAGTTGGCGCCGTGGCCCGGGGCTCCGGGCTGGTGTTGTATGCACTGTCTGAGGACCTGGGTGATTAGATGTGTTATTGCCGTGGTTTCGCTCTACCCGCGCGACCGTGCAACTTCCCCAGCCGGTCTGACTCTACCCAGCGCCGACCCTCGCGGAAGGCAGAGTGTCGGGTACCACGCACAGCATGCTCTCCGCACACCTACACCAGCAAGCAGAGAAGAAGAGTCAGACAGGCTTGACTCTAGCTATTTGGGTTGAATCCCTCACTGTGTGCCGACCTCACTGTTGACTAAAGAAAAAAAAAAGGTAGGTCATGTAAAGATCCCACATCGGTTGAGTATCGTTCTTTCATGCGTCTTCGAGCAGGATTTGACAAATGACTTAAGTAAACACTGATAAAATGATCCATAAGCACTATGGAGGGTCATGTTTCTCCATATGTGTTCTATTGATTGGTGTGCACGCCTCAGAGTCTTCGTACACAAAGCGATCCCGTCTATAACACCTCCAGCTAGCGACCGCCTAACGCCACCGAGCAGTCTACCATCCACAATTGGCGTCCCCGACACACATGGCGGCCGCCGTGGGCTGCGCTCTCCGAGCAACGACCTACGGACCGACACTCTGACTACACCCTATCCGCTCTCTGCGTAGGTCTGGATTAAGCCCACTCCCTCAATTCGTGTTTCCTTCCTCACGCTCCCGTTTTGCTTCTCCCTCGATCCCACTGTGCGGCGTTTTCTACCAATCCCGTTTGCTTGAATCCTATACGTTTTATTCCAGTGACAATTACCTACTG
Source organism: Salvelinus sp. IW2-2015 (assembly GCF_002910315.2). Taxonomy (NCBI): domain Eukaryota; kingdom Metazoa; phylum Chordata; class Actinopteri; order Salmoniformes; family Salmonidae; genus Salvelinus; species Salvelinus sp. IW2-2015. The sequence goes on along the minus strand of NW_019944560.1, from coordinate 56,738 downwards.
AGCCTCTCTCATCCTTTCTAAAGACCTTTATCTCTCTCTCGCCTCCACTGTGTGCCAGACAAACACTGGCGTCGTTTCATCATTCCATGCTTTAGGTCTACAATCTCTCTCCAGGGCATCATTACCTCCAATATCGCAAAACGTACATTGTTTGGAGACTCCTCTCTCCGTGTTTCTCATCCCTCCTGGTTTTTGCATCATGCCCTACACATGCTCCGGTGTTGCGTTTGACGTATCTTGCACAAATGCTGTTATGCCTTTATCCTCATCCGTAACTTTGATAATCTTCTCCACGCTCTTTCCGTTTGTTTTCTCCCGTCTTCGTTCACCTCATCCGTAGTCCCATGTAACCATCTTCCTCCTCGATTTGCTCCAAAGTCCCCTCTCCGGCTTCAAACTGCTGCTTGTGTCATTCCCTCTCTTCCAGGTTTACTTCTCCCTATCGCGCATTTTTATATTGTTGTAAACACTGCCGGTCAGACTTATTTTATGCATAACTTCCTCCTCTCCTCCCCTTTATCGATAACGTCCGTTATCCTTTCCTATCACTAAAGCATGGATGCAATTCATCTCTTGCAAGCCTGCTCTTCAGTGGTTGGACTTTTTTGCAGTAGACATTGAATGCGTGTTCTCTCGATTCCATCAATCCTTTCTGTGTCTGGTCAACGCCCTATCAGATAGTCGTCTGCGTCAAGCTATACGTGGGGTGTCTGTTCTGGTAACTCACACGTTACTTTTCTGTTCCGGTCCACTACAGTATCTGCCTCGGCAAGCTACAGTGATTCCTGTCTGTCACCGCCTACGCTCCATTCTGTTGTGGTCAGCTACCCAGTACCCTCTGTGCTCGATGGCCCTCCACAGCCTCCAGTATTCCTGCCTGGTCAACGTACAGCTATTCTGTCCTCTCGTCACCAGCCTTCAGTATTCGTCGTCCTGTCAAGCTTACCAGTACCTCCCATGCTCTAGGCTCAAGTACCGAGTATTCTGCGCTGAGTAAGCACAGTATTCTGCGCTACTGTAGCTTGACCAGACAGAATACTGTAGCTTGACCAGACAGACTACTGTAGCTTGACCAGACAGACTACTGTAGCTTGACCAGACAGAAAGGATTTGGAATCAGAAACACTATTTCATTCTACTAAAGTCAAACTGAAACGGCTTCAAACGATGAATTTTGTTTTATCTATGAGATACACCTTTCTGTAAAGGGGAAGGGGATGTCCCTCTTCAGTCTGACCTTGTTACTCATTATAATCTCTATATGAGTACTAACCAGGGGATAACCCAGACAGTTTGCAGCCGTGCTTTGATCCAAGTCAAAGCAATGTTCTGGGCTAATGAGTACTAACTGAACAAACGTGAATTCAATTTAGGCTCAGATATTTCCATTTTCAAAGCACACCCTTTAGGCTATGCCAAACATTCTTCAAAATGTACTGTTTTTCCTTTTTGATGTAGAATTTTCTAGATGAATTAGCGACCCAGTGTTTGTCTGCCACCCATGGAGGTAGAGAGAGAGAGGTCTTTAGAACAGATGAGAGAGCTCCATGGTTGTCCTGTAATAAACGGTAGGATTCACCCGGGATTTAAAACCCCGCTGGGAGGAGCCGGGAGTGAAACGTTGAGGTTGTTATCRGCTGCAGCATGGTGGTGTAAGTGGTCCTAATGTTGACTGAACACCACGGTCCCCATTTGACCCATTTTGTGTGAGATGTGTGTTTCGTAGTGAGGTTTTACAGGACTGTTTTTCTACAAGATCTGAGGCTCACCAATCATAAACACTATGGGAAAACATGACCCTCCCATAGTGCTTATGGATCCATTTTATCAGTGGTTTACTTAAGTCATTTGTTCAAATCCTGCTCGAAGGACCATGAAAGACGATACTCAACCGATGTGGGATCTTTACATGACCTACCTTTTTTTTGTTTCTTTAGTCAACAGTGAGGTCGGCACACAGTGAGGGAYTCAACCCAAATAGCTAGAGTCAAGCCTGTCTGACTCTCTCTTCTCTGCTTGCTGGTGTAGGTGTGCGGAGAGCATGCTGTGCGTGGTACCCGACATCTCTGCCTTCCGCGAGGGCTGGCGCTGGGTACGTCAGCCGGTGCAGGTTCCCGTCACGCTGGTGCGAAACGACGGCATCATCTACTCCACCACRCTCACCTTCACCTACACGCCGGAGCCCGGGCCACGGCCACACTGCAACGCCGCCGGAGCCATCCTACGGGCGGGCAGCGACCGCCTTCTAACGGCTAGCAGCAACAGCGCTAACAACAGCGACGCTAACAACAGCTACGGCCCCAACAACGCAGGAGTCACATCCTCTTCCACGGCTGCAGCCGTGGTGTCCTAACACACACACACACACTTATACACATACACAATATGCCTCGAGAGCAAAATGTACCACATGGTAAAAAGACTATGAAGTAAACTGACTCTCTAAAAGTGCTGCATATTGATCTGGGATTCAAAAGAAGCTGAAATTGAAAATTGATCGGACGGAAAAAGGAGGAATTCAAAGATAGTTCCTWTGTTAAAAGTTGTCAACCAGCGGAAATAAGAGAAACTGTGTGAACTCCTCGCCGCTGCCCTTTTGTGATTCGTAAGGGACATACCTGTCGGTTTATGGTGTTTGAGCTGTGTAATAGGGAGTTCCTATTGGCTCAGCGCGCCAGTGTCTTTAACGGAGACCACAACAACTATACATCCACCACATGTATAGTACGTTAACAAAACGGTCGATTTTCTGTTCTTTTTTCCCCCTCCCTCTGTTTATTTTTTCCCTCTTTTTTTGTCTCGTTAGTCGTCTATGTTACTGTAAAGGGACGAAATGTATCGTTGTTGGAGGGAGAGCGAGGAGTGGACATAGTGGGACACATATAAAAATGTCATGACGATAACATCGTTTTTGTGGACCAAGGATCTTGCATAAGCTTCAGTAAAGGTACATTTTCACCTTTTTTGTATGAAACATATAGTACACTTTTGTTACCAAATAGTTTCTATTCTCTTCCTCCGAGCTTTGGGCTTTTTTTGTTGTTGTCCAAATCCCGACCTGGCATGTGTATTATAGCTACCTTTACTTCTTGTCTCCATCAAATGCCTGCTTCTTTCGGTCTTTTCGACGGAATGTTGAATTTTTGATACTTTGCTAGTCTTGGGATTTTTTTTACCTAACCGATGGTTTGTTTGTGTTAGGGAGTAACCTCAGCGGGCCTAATTTTTGTATTCTCATTGTTTTTTTTATGAAGTCTTTAAAAAGAAAAGCTTTAAGCAACGCCTCTGCCTTGCCTGCAATACTCTGTGTGCYACAAGCTACGTTTCCTTTGGAAAGTACAGCATGTCTGTACATCACACATGGAGCCATGGTGAAGTGAATTCTTCCATTTATTTAAAATGTTAAAAACTGGACTTCCAGTTACAAAATAGTTTGTCATTTTCATACACATTTAATGAGTCTAGTCGTTAAAATGAAATGTTAGCCTTAGTACAGTAATATTAATACAGTCAACTAAAATCATGTCACATATCCAAAGTTGAGATCATGTTGCTGTATTGGTCGCCACAGAAGTGTCCAGCGACGTCTTCAAATCTGTCAGTCAGTATATTGTGTTACCTGGCCTTGGTGTCTTCTTATGTATAGATCTGGTGGCATTTAAAACTTTCATTGGTTTTAGAAAACGGAAAAGACAGACACTTCCAATTCGATGTGGCCTTACCGCTAACTTAAATGTCAAAGAGTAACATTACCCTTCCAACGACCTGCCCTTTTCATTTACGTAACTAGAAAGAATCTGTGTGGGGGAAAAGTCTGTCTTATCTCTGCTCATTACTAGGTTGAAGATGACAAGGGGATTCTARTATCCCATAACTCTTTACAACAATGGGACCAGCTATGCTAGTTAGCAACGACACTAGTCCAATTAAGTTGTTTGTTTTCTAACGCTGCCCAATGGAATTATTACGTTGTCCTAACCTGTATATTTTTCACCTGGACTCGTTACAGGAATGTGWTTCATTGGACAACATAACCCATAATGCTGTCTTTGTGTCACTGCTTCAAAAACACACTGTCATACATATGATCAGCATTCTGGAGGATTTGTTGTTAAAACAAACTCTGTTCAGTGTGAAAGTACAACACWTMCAGTACCAGTCAACAGTTTGGACACACCTACTCATTCAAGGGTTTTTCTTAWTTTTTTTTACTGTTTTCTACATTGTAGTATAATAGTGAAGACATCAAMACTATGAAATAACACATGGAATCATATAGTAACCAAAACAGTATTTTATTTGAGATTCTTCAAATAGCCACCTTTGCCTTGATGACAGCTTTGCACACTCTTGGCATTCTCTCAAACAGTTTCATGAGGAATGCTTTTCCAACAGTCTTGAAGGAGTTCCCACATATGCTGAGCACTTGTTGACTGCTTTTCCCTCACTATGCGGTCCAACTCATCCCAAACCATCTCAATTGGGTTGAGGTTAGGTGATTGTGGAGGCCAGGTCATCTGATGCAGCACTCCATCAGTCTCCTTCTTGGYCAAATAGCCCTTACACAGCCTGGAGGTGTGTTGGGTCATTGTCCTGTTGAAAAACATATGATAGTCCCACTAAGTGCAAACCAGATGGGATGRCTTATCGGAGCAGAGATCATCCGTTCACCTACTCTACGTCTCACAAAGACACGGCGGTTGGAACAARAAATCTCCAATTTGAACTCCAGACCAAAGAACAGATTTCTACTGGTCTATTGTCTATTGCTCGTGTTTCTTGGCCCAAGCAAGTCTCTTCTTCTTATTGGTGTCCTTCAGTAGTGGTTTCTTTGCAGMAATTCGACCATGAAGGCCTGATTCACATAGTCTCTTCTRAACAGTTGATGTTGAAATGTGTCTGTTACTTGAACTCTGAGGTGCAATCTGAAGTGCAGTTAATTGCCGGTTTCTGAGGCTGGTAACTCTAATGAACTTCACCTCTGCAGCAGAGGTAACTCTGGGTTTTCCTTTCCTGTGGTGATCCTGTTTGATGGTTTTTGCGACTTTCAAAGTTGTTTAAATTGTCTGCATTGACTGACCTTCATGTCTTAAAGTAATGATGGTATTTTACCAAATAGGGCTGTCTTCTGTATACCACTCCTAGCCTGTCACAACACAACTGATTGGCTCAAATGCATTAAAAGGGAAAGAAATTCCACAAATGAACTTTTAAGAAGGCACACCTGTTAATTGAAATGCATTCCAGGTTACTACCTCATGAAGCTGGTTGGGAGAATGCCAAGAGTGTGCAAAGCTGTCATCAAGGCAAAGGGTGGCTACTTTGAAGAATCTCAAATATATTTTGATTTATCTATCACTATTTTGGTTACTACATGTGTTTTTTCATAGTTTTGATGTCTTCACAATTATTCTACAATGTATAAAAAAAAAATTAAAAAAAATAAAATAAAAAAAATGTTTCAACCTTGAATGAGTAGGTGTTCTAAATGTTTTGACTGATACTGTATATGTCTACTTCATCACCACAGCACTCGTGTTCTCTCCGTTTTAGAGACCATTGTCTTGCGAGCACTGTGACTCATTTAAAAGCCTTTTAACTAACGTCCTGTGGTTTTTGACCGAACAAAACAATTACGTCACTGTCTGAAAGCAGCCAAACCCAGCCAATGTATTTATGGTGATCAAGTCTTCTGTTAGAAGTAACAAGGCCTTCTAGACGTAGGCTGTATTATTGAAGATGTATATTTAGAGAAACGTACAGCAATATTATACAGGTYGTGTCTCTTGAGGTTTGTATGCCTGACCACCTACTTCACCAGCTTGTTTGTGTGTTTCTGCTCACGATCTGCTGTCGAGTCTGTAACAATAGATCGGTGAGCGAAACTCGTTCCGTTTCAAAGTGTGTTTGTGCGTGTGTACACTGTTCATGTTCAAAACAATCGATGTTCTTGTAAAGATGGACTTTTGCAGGTTGGTTGTCCATCTTCTGATTCGATCCAAATATAAAACAAGTGATTATTTCTCTGGCATCGTAATGTGTGGATGAAGAAGACGATAAAAGCCAATAGTTTGATCATAGTGTGTTACAGTGGAACTGTCTTCCAGGAAGAACTATGATGCTGAAACTTGAATATGTCCGCGTTTTAATTAACAAGTGTTACTGGCCTCTCTCATCATGTACCCGTTTAACAGTCAAATTGGTTTAATAAAAGGGAACAAAAAAAGTGCTCTATTTTCCCTAAAAATACAAACGTAACAGATGGGATGCTTTCCCCCCCCCCCCCTCACCTGTTTCTTCAGCCATTGATGTTAATGTAAACAGTGTAATATTGATGATATATATTTTTTATTATTGTATAAAGTTTCCCCGTTGTTTTATTTTATGTCAAAGAAATAAGGTCATTATTGTCCTTGCTGTCTACTTTGGCCCGGGAGTCGATTTACAAAAGGCCAGTTGCTATCGGTCCAGCAACAGTTGTTTCATCTTTTTCATTCATTCAAGAATGGGTGCGATCAACCTGACTTGAATAGTTTGCAGCATGGAACCAACATGAGCTTTGTCACATATCACCTTACTATGGAATGTCTTTACACAACAAAGAGAAAAAGGCTACTGGCCTTTTCCAAACCCTTTACTCTTTTGTGATGTCAATAAGGTGGTCGCTGAATCTGTTTGGGTTTGCTCGGTGTTTTCAGGATGTCAGCTGGGAGAAGTGAGTTTGGGAAAGCCTGTCTAATGCCCGACTCATTCTCCAGTCAGTGTCACCTGTCTTTCTGCTTTGGGGTTTTTGTTTTGGGATTCTAATATCCCATAACTCTTTTCAACAATGGGACCAGCTATGCTAGTTAGCAACGGCGCTAGTCCAATTAAGTTGTTTGTTTTCATGGTCAAGAATAGCATCAGTTCTCACGTTTTACTCAACGAGGAGAAGGCAGTTCTCTCTTACAGGGGTGGAATGTTGTTACATGCCTTTTTATAATCTGAACAAACGATTAACCTGGTAACAAAATCTGATGAAATACTCTCTTAACCTTGTGTGAAGCTTTTTGCAAATACTGTGTACATACTGTACTTGCAAGCAGTTTTAATTTTGTCAGTCATATTGTTTGTTTTCTTCCAAAAGCAGCTGTTTTTTTTTGTGTGTGGGGGGGGGTTAATGAGCTCTGAACAACGTATGTATGTATCCTCTAATATGCCAAATGTCTTTTTATAACATAGATTTGTCATGCACTGCTAAACAGGACGGAGCGAGAAGCAGCTTTAAATAAATGAAAAGCCGTGTGGGAGGAGCCTTTCTCTGACACGCTCTGCCTTGAATGCTCCGCAAGACGATTGGCTGGCTGCATTATGGAGTAGTAATGTTTCTCTCTCCTCTGTGTCTCTCTGTACCTACGTTTTCACTTCACTCTCTTAGCTCTGCACGCTTAACTTCGCTGCAGTCCCATTTCTTATCGTTTCTTTCTTGTCCCCCTCACGCATCCTTTCACACACACTCTGTCTCCATCTTTCTCTCTCTCTCTCTCTCTCTCTCTCTCTCTCTGTCTCTGTGTGTAATGTTCCAGTAATGGTAAACAGAGGTGTCAGTCAGTGGTAGTATACTCAGCGATCGAAGGGTTTGCTGATGGTAGAAATCTGTGCAGTTTGTAACATTTTTAGCAATAACGTGAAACAAGGGGACTGTTTTTTGATAACATTATGATTGGTGGTTTTGTTTTTTGTACATATTGAAATTCCATGTCATTTAAAGGAAAAAAACAAGAAAAAAGTTGCTATATTGGCATATAAAAAAAACCCTACAAGAAATAAAAAAGTGTCAAAATGATGTGTGAAATTAACTGTCTTTATATGTATTTTACATTGGAGGACCTGAAGGACTTAAAGTTTAAACATGGTACCAGCCTTGTAGGGGGCTGACATTACACTGCGAATCGACTGTGAATAGTCAATCTTTGATGCAACTGTACCTTCAGTTCAGAGGTTACCCACTGGGCACAAACTGGTTAARTCAACGTTGYTTCAATGTAATTGGTCAACGTATTGTGACGTGGCATCTACACTAGATATAGAAAAGTATGTGAACACCCCTTTTGCTAACAGGTGTATAAAATCGAGCACGCGGACATGCAATCTCCATAGACAAACATTAGCAGTAGAATGGTTTTACTGAAGAGCTGAATGTGGCATCGTCATARGATGCCACCTTTCCAACAAGTCAGTTCGTCAAACCTCTGCCCTGCTAGACCTTCCCCGGTCAACTCTAATTGCTCTTATTGAGAAGTGGAAACGTCTAGGAGTAACAACGGAAGTGGTAGACCACACAAGCTCACAGAACGGGAGTGCTGAAGCACGTARCGCGTCTGTCCTCTGTTGTAACCCTCACTACCGAGTGCCAAACTACCTATGGAAGCAACATCAGCACATAACCTGTACGGCGGGAGCTTCAGGAAATGGGTTTCCATGGCCGAGCAGCCGCACACCAAAGATCGCCAAGCGTCGGCTGGAGTGGTGTARAGCTCACYGCCATTGGACTMTGGAGCAGTGGAAACACGTTCTCTTGAGGGATGAATCACACTTCACCATCTGGCAGCCCAATGGACGAATCTGGGCTTGGCTGATGCCAGGAGAACACTACCTGCCCTAATGCGTAGTGTCAACTGTAAAGTTTAGTGGAGGATGAATAATGGTCTGGGGCTGTTTTTCATGGTTTGGGCTAGGCACYTTTTAGTTCCAGTGAAGGGAAATATTAACGATACAGTATACAATGACATTCTAGATGATTCTGTGCTTCCAACTTTGTGGCAAYGGTTTGGGGAAGGCCCTTTCCTGTTCCATCATGACAATGCCCCCGTGCACAAAGTGACGTCCATACAGAAACGGTTTGTTGAGATCGCTGTGGAAGAACTTGACTGGCCTGCACAGAGCCCTGACCTTAACCCGATCGAACACCTTTGGGATGAATTGGAACGGCAACTGCGAGCCAGGCCTAATCGCCCAACATCAGTGCCCGACCTCACTAATGCTCTTATGGCTGAATGGAAGCAAGTCCCCGCAGCAATGTTCCAACATCTAGTGGAAAGCCTTCCCAGAAGARTGGAGGCTGTTATAGCAGCAAAGGGGGGACCAACTCCATATTAATCACCATGATTTTGGAATTACATGTTTTACGGTAAAGTTGCAACCACAGGATTATGTCACCATGGTAACCAAATTTCAACATAGACCAACCTTTTATAAAATATGTTGATAGTGGAAATTACATTGAAGAACTATCAGCAAAAAGCAGTAGTCTGGGCAGCACCTCCTACTGGAGAGGTGGGCCATCTACAGCACCTCCTACTGGAGAGCTGGGCCATCTACAGCACCTACTGGAGAGTTGGGCCATCTACAGCACCTACTGGAGAGCTGGGCCATCTACAGCACCTACTGGAGAGCTGGGGCATCTACAGCACCTACTGGAGAGCTGGGGCATCTACAGCACCTACTGGAGAGCTGGGGCATCTACAGCACCTCCTACTGGAGAGCTGGGCCATCTACAGCACCTCCTACTGGACAGCTGGGCCACTCAGGGTTTTAACCAAGCCCAGCTTGGATATTAGTCACTGACTATTACCAATGTGCTATTATGAGAATGATTGTTGATAAATCTNATTTCAACATAGACCAACCTTTTATAAAATATGTTGATAGTGGAAATTACATTGAAGAACTATCAGCAAAAAGCAGTAGTCTGGGCAGCACCTCCTACTGGAGAGGTGGGCCATCTACAGCACCTCCTACTGGAGAGCTGGGCCATCTACAGCACCTACTGGAGAGTTGGGCCATCTACAGCACCTACTGGAGAGCTGGGCCATCTACAGCACCTACTGGAGAGCTGGGGCATCTACAGCACCTACTGGAGAGCTGGGGCATCTACAGCACCTACTGGAGAGCTGGGGCATCTACAGCACCTCCTACTGGAGAGCTGGGCCATCTACAGCACCTCCTACTGGACAGCTGGGCCACTCAGGGTTTTAACCAAGCCCAGCTTGGATATTAGTCACTGACTATTACCAATGTGCTATTATGAGAATGATTGTTGATAAATCTCCACTTAATAGGTTCACTGTTGCTATCGAAGTCATTCCAAAGGGTAGGTTCAACAGAGCAAATGAAATGTCACCATAGCCCCCACCAGCTCACAATCAATGGGAGTGATTGGGGCATGTGAGAGAAAGAAAAAAAACATGGAACCAAATATGTTGATTTCAGGTGATTTAGATTTTTTTGGGGGGGTTTGTTTTTACGTGCTCATGCTCCCATCAACCCCATTGATTGTTAGCTTGTGGTGGCTAAGGTTAGCTGAAGTCTGTAGTGGCTGTTTAAAATACACTGAACCCTGGATTACAGTTTCTCTTGGCCCCTAGACTCCTTTCAGGGTGAGGAGCCATTTAAAATCAAGTTGTAAAATAGTGGACTACTCCTTTAAAGAGTTGTATCAAATCAAACTGTAATTACATGTGCATTTAAAGTGTATTTGATTTAGTCCTGGTCTTTAAGTTAGATTTTTGGTTGAAATGGAGCCGTGAATCCAACATGTTCATTATTAATTTGTAGACAAACTAATTAAAGCAAGACTCAGTAGCAAAGATGGATGCATCTCCTTCAAATGTTGATATTTGGTTGCCTTTGACAACCAAACATAATTCAATATCACTTTTGCTATACTGTAAATAGCCTAATGTTAAGGTTATCTTACAAACTAATGTAACAGAATTTATTCAACCGTAAAATGAGTAACGCATCAGTGGCCGCATTGAGGTTACTGTAACATTTAAACATCTTATGTAATCAGAAGGCCTGCAGGTTCAGGGTCACAGGTCTGTGGAAATCGTCACAATTGCTATAAACAGCACAGAATCTCAAGCGGCATTAATCATTTGCACCATGTAGTATAGTGTAATCTCAACTGCAATCCAGGTCACTTGGTTGTTCTGTTCGATGAAGCACAGTGATAACGCATTAAGTTGTTTTATAAATCAACAAAATGTCTGACATTATATTCCCATTTGAACTGTGTTGTGGTTTTAAATGGTTGAAAGTGCAGTGATAACACATTTATGTGACAACTATACCAAAAATCAGACATTSATTTGAATTTGAATTTGGTTGTGCTTTAGATGGTGCTTATAGCATAGTGATAACACATTGTTGAATTCCCAAACTTTTGGCTGTCTTTTTGAGTAGGTGAATATAGGAATCTCATTGATCAACGTATCTATTAAATATGACCCAATTCTCCACATTGAAATGACGAGGTGCGTTTATGCTTCTCAGAAGCCTCGTGTCGAAGAAGAAGACCACACTAGCCCTTCCAGTACATTCCATCAGCCCACCTCTCTGCTGTAGCTCCTGACTCAGAGATTTGAAAGGCCCCCCCCCAGACACCAGCAAGTAGCATAGCAGAGCAGAAATGCATTCTGACATTCTCATACAACACTACAGACTTTTAAATATTTAATTTCCTTTTTTTGGTAATGTATCCCATGCACTTTACAGAACAATTTCCCTTCGAGAGCAACACTAAAATCCTCCGATTAACAGTGACATGATGATACAATACAGCCAAGAGGACAAAACAACACAGTTTGCTACGTTTGTGCTGCAGTGTATTTAACAACCCACGTCAACAGAGACCAGGTGTGGTATGCTTGACAGGTAATGCTGGGAAAGGTCCTTTTTGAAGTAGGGGGACAGACAGGTGCACAGAGTCCCACACCACGATAAGGCCACAGTCATGTCACTTACAATAAATAGTACACTAGGTACAACGATAAAAGATGACTGAGTCAAGGACAAGAAAACACAGCTTTTTTTTGTGCGCCCACGAGGATGACACTATGCTACAAGGCTAGGAATGYGTTTCAGAGCATGACACTGCCAGGTATGGTAACAATTAGTCCAGAAGTATTTACACATATGGGCATATTTGTGTGTCACACTGCCTGTAAAAAGGAGTCAGAGTTATTCATGTCTTGGTGGACGTGGTGTTGTCATTGGGCTGTGGTTTGTGCCTTTCCAAGTCCCTGACGAGAATGTGTACAGAGAGAATATTATGCAGAGAGGGGAGAAAACACACACACAAGGGTCATCCAGGGTTCATCCGTTCAACATGCTCATGGAGATCTTACATGGCTCTGAAAAAGCTGCTTGGACGTTCCTCTAGGATCATCTGATCAACATCAAACCAAGACAACTAGGGTGCTGCTTTTCCCCGTGGGTGATTCGGGAGAGGAGGGGTTACGTAAAGAGACACCGTGACGATTGTACACATCGTGGGTGAATGTCTGTGTGGAGGAACAACATTGAATGTAGACCTCATGGCTGTAGACATAAACTAGCCATGTTTTCTCACGGTCCCTATTAAAAGAAGCAATTAGGATCCTGTACGTCATAAAGAGTTATATCAGGTGCCACTGTTCCTCAGTCCATGTAGTTTRTTTACCGATACTTATTTAAATTCATAACCTTCTCCTTGTTGAAAACCTTGGCTGATTATTCCATTTCATGTAGTCAACATGCTATCGTTTGATTGTCTTTTCTTTGTAATGGCACCAAGTTTATCATCAACCTATTGTCTGAGATTCTCTTCATACATACATGTCCACTTTCACAGGCATGGTGACTTTAAAAGTTGAAAGCAGGCATGCATGACCTCATCAGAGACCGAAAGCTCAATGTACAGTGGGGGGTGGGGGGTGCTGCATGACCACTTACTCATTCTGATTGGTCAATGATGGAGAAAGGAAGCTAAGCCTGGGCGGAGCCACGGATACTACAGTACGTGAAGCGCGTGTTATTACCACTCTGCGCCGTGTGCCCATTCTCCTCTCCACTCCTCATCCCTCCTCTTCCTCCCCCTCTCCCCGTCCCCATCCTTCTCCCAGCCCCCCTCCCGACTCCACCGGCCTTGGGGCTGCTACAGCAGGTGAAGGTGGACAGAATACCTTGGCGGAAACGCTTATTCATGAAGCAGTATATAATGGGGTTGACACAAGCGGAGGTGTACGACAACAGGTGGATGAAGGATATCGGCGCCCCCGAGAGGAGCTTGTCGGCAGAATGGCGGTCGAAGGCCCGCCAGGCGTTAACGGCGAACACGGGCGTCCAGCAGAGGAAGAAGAGACAGACGATGACCAGGAGCATGCGAATCACGCGCTTCTTAGCCATCAGGTTACAGGTGGAGCTGTTGCTGCACACACGGCTCAGCTTGGACTTGTTGCTGCCCACGTTGTCTCTGCTGTTGCTGGTCACGTTAGGGCTGGGGGTCGAGGGAGGGTTCTGGAGGTGGGCGAGCTCGCCCTTCTTCTTCTTGGCGGGCTGAAGGTAGCAGCCGTCATTGTCGCCGGGTTTGATGCTGCCCGTGCTGCACTGTCTCTCTGTGACAGATCATAACAGCAGATATGAATATAAATTAACTTAAACTAAAGTTGATTTCTCTAAATAAAAATGATAGGTGATAGAAGTGGATCTAATAAAGATAAGGAAATCATCTCTGTGATAGATCAGAAAAATAAGACATGAATAATGACTGACCCTGTGCAAATTAGATTTACTAAAGATTAGCCAATTGTAAACAATCACCAATAAGGATGCCACCAAATTGATATGGCATGATAATATCGCCAGAGCTGGACATTTTCAAGAGGTCAGTCGAGGTTTTGTATACGTACCTCTGCTGGACTTCCTGTTGGCCATCTCAAACTTGATGCCCCTGTAGAGCTCCAGGGAGATGAGACCATAGGCTGTCATCATCATGATCCCAGGAACCAGGAAGAGAAGCAGCAGCAGGGACACATACCTGTAAGGAAGAAGGCTCGATGGTGTCACCGGATTGGTCGAAAGCAAGTGCCCATTCAGCATGCATCAAAGTGACATGCTGACCAAGAACCGATCTCTGAGCTCAGTGATGACCTATCTCATCATTGTTAAGTATCTATCATCTAACAGACCAACAAATCAGTGAATTTGAAACTTCCCCCTTAAATTAATAGACATGAATAGCCCATTTCATCTTTTGCACAGACCGTTCCATTATTTACAGTGAAAATCTCCTAGCAGTTGAAACCCCTCTTTGTGATGGCACCCGTCTACCGAAATGAAACTATCTATCCTCTCACCAGGACTGCTGGATGACATCACTGGGCCATACCAGGCGGCACATGTTGCCCGTGCTGTTGTTGACCCGGGTGAAGGGCACCAGGGTGCTGGAGATGGGGTAGGGCAGCATGAACAGGAAGCTCACCACCCAGGTGGCAGAGATGACCTTGGCGGCGTGGGACTTGGTTTGCCAGGTCCGGGAGGTCAGGGGGTTGCAGATGGCACTGTAGCGCTCCAGGGAAATGGCCACCAGGTTGAAGGTGGAGACGCTCACCGAGATCCCTGGAGAGATGACCACGGTTAGTGGTCCACAGTTTTGTACCACAGGACTGAGTATACGATCTGATTAATAGATCGATAACAGACAAGAATGTAGGCTACACTAGCATATGTGATTTTGTACTCCGCTCAGTTAAACCAAGCTCATTAGCATTTATAAGTTAAATTTTTTAAGAATCAGGGTATAGTAAATATCAGTCATTTAAAAGTCCAAAAATTAAGATAGCAATCTCAGATTGTCCCTTTAAACCTTGTACAATGGCTAATGTAATACTGTACACACAGCAGGTGGGAATGACACTTTGTCTACTGTAATACTTCTAATAGCTGGCCTGACACTTTGTCTACTGTAATACTTCTAATAGCTGGCCTGACACTTTCACGACTAGTCACTTTGTACTTTACGAGGTTGTAGGGACAGAGGTAAGTTCCAGCACTTGTGGATGATCAACAACCCCATCCGTTAACCGGTGGATGTTACAAAACTCACAAAATAACAAACAACGGCACCTATAAATACATGCACGTTACCTTGGTTACACACCGTGACATATGAGGTAATCATAGCTACTGAAATGGCCAGGATCTCACCGCACGGACCCAAGTCAAGAACAAATAGATCAGGGAGGCGGTGAACTATCTGACTACAAAGAAACACCACGGTGGAAAATTTACCAAAGACAATGAATAATACAACCTTAACCCAGGTTAAAGAAATGCATGAACATAGGATATATCCATGTCATATCCAGTGAGGAAATATTGTTGAAAAGGATTTGAACTACAAGGGCACTTGAAATTGCAGCTATGCTGTATCCAGGACCTGTATATCCATACAATATCCAGACATAACAAATATCAAAGGAATGTTTTGAACGGGTTACGAAGCATGAGAACGGTACAGCCTTGACTGTAAATGGCTGTAGACAATGTATCCTCAGCTACATAGACATTGATATTTCTGTGCCTGAGAGTTTCAGGTCATTGAGACACTTGTGAACAACAAAGATGACTTTTCTACCCCGTTCTTCTTCCTCATCTTCTTGTCTTGTGACCTGGACCTTTCAGCTCAGAGTAAATGGCAGTGGTGTAATGTACTTAAGTTGTACTTGAAAGTATTTTTACTTAAGTMGTTTTTTGGGGGTATCTGTACATTACTTTACTATTTATATTTTTGACTACTTTTACTTTTACTTCACTACATTCCTAAAGAAAATAATGTACTTTTTACTCCATACATTTTCCCTGACACCCAAAAGCACTCGTTACATTTTGAATGCTTGTCCAGTCACGCACTTATCAAGAGAACATCCCTGGTCATCCCTACTGTCTCTGATCTGGTGGACTCACTAAACAGAGAACATCCCTGGTCATCCCTACTGNATCCCTGGTCATCCCTACTGTCTCTGATCTGGTGGACTCACTAAACAGAGAACATCCCTGGTCATCCCTACTGCCTCTGATCTGGTGGACTCACTCAACACACATGCTTTGTTTTTAAATGATGTCTAAGTGTTGGAGTGTGCCACAGGGCTGTCCGTACATTAAAATAACAAGAAAACGGTGCAGTCTGGTTTGCTTAATATAACACATTTGAAATAATTTATACTTTTACTTTTGATACTTAAGTATATTTTAGCAATTAGATCTACTTTTGATACTTAAGTATATTTAAAACCAAATACTTTTAGACTTTTACTCAAGTAGTATTTTACTGGGTGACTTTCACTTTTACTTGATTCATTTTATATGAAGGTATCTTTACTTTTACTCAAGTATGACAGCTGGGTACTTTTTACACCGCTGGTAAACGGCTCCTTAAATCAGGAGACGTGCCAGTACATGTACAGCCCCAGTGGAGGAGAGGCGATGTGGGAACGCGGCCACGGCTAATAGCCATCAGATTACTTTATTTGGTGTCTCTTCACACCAGGCACCAGGTCAGAGCCAAAATGGAGGCTTTAATGGCTTCTGGGATTTGCTTCTCTATTGATTTTCTATCATCAGGCCAATTTAACACTCCCACCCCCTGGTGAGTGAGTGGTTGGAACTGGAAGGAATCTTCCTATGTGGACAGAACCTACTGTACTCTCTTCCCTTACCTGACCCCTTGAAGTGAGTGGCATCACTGTAGAAGACAATAACAAGGTCAGACCACGCATGGGGCGGCAGGTAGGCCAGTGGTTAGCACGTTGGGCCAGTAACTGAAAGGTTGCTGGATCGAATACCCGAGCTGACAAGGTAAAAATCTGTTGTTCTGCCCCTGAACAAGGCAGTTAAACCACTGTTCCCCGCTAGGCCGTTATTATAAATAAGAATTTGTTCTTAACGGACTTGCCCAGTTAAATAAAGGTAAAATAAAAAATGTTTCTGACCCTATTGATTTTGTACAATACAATACATTAACTATGCAACACTTGCAGATGCCCGAGCATGTAAACACCTTCTATTGCAGTACCACACAAATCCCAACAGACAAACCCATTACGGTTTGTGAATACGTAACCAGGGCCCATATCCACAAAGCATCTCAGAGTAACGAATGAGATTATATAATGAATAAYATTAAATGGACAGATCCTAGATCAGCACTCCAACTATGAGACGCTTTGTGAATACGGGTCTGGACCTGTGTACGTACAGTGCTTCCACGGGACTCACCCATGAAGTACATGGCCACGACTTTGTTTCTCAGGTATCATATCGGCACCAGGGTCATGACCTGTGTACATTAAACTCACCCATGAAGTACATGGCCACCTTGCAGATGCCCGAGCCGAACACAAAGTCTCTCATGAGGTTGGGGATGAGGGTGAAGGGCATGCAGAAGAGGCAGAGCATCAGGTCGCTGGCGGCCAGGGAGAGCAGGAACAGGTTGGTGACGGTGCGCATGCGGCGGTTCCTGACCAACACGGCGATGATCAGGCTGTTACCCAGCACGCTGACCAGGAAGATGAGGCTATAGAGGAAGATACGTACCGTCTGATTCAAATCTATAAAGAGGAGAGAGAAATGGTCAGCATAATTTGTCTTTATCATCATTTTTATCATCGACCTGCTATTTTCAACTCTTAATGATCGGCTATGAAAAGCCAACTGAAAATTATTCATGATTATTATTTGACCATGCTTGTCACTTATGAATATTTTGAACATCTTGGCATAGTTCTGTTATAATCTCCACCCGGCACAGCCAGAAGAGGACTGGCCACCCCTCATAGCCTGGTTCCTCTCTAGGTTTCTTCCTAGGTTTTGGCCTTTCTAGGGAGTTTTTCCTAGCCACCGTGCTTCTACACCTGCATTGCTTGCTGTTTGGGGTTTTAGGCTGGGTTTCTGTACAGCACTTTGAGATATCAGCTGATGTACGAAGGGCTATATAAAATAAACTTGATTTGATCATTATTATTATCATTGTCATAATCATTATCATAAACATCCTTATCTTAATAATAATCAACATCATTATCATCCCTACATTGATAAAGGTCATTATTATCATCATGATCATTATCATTACTTTCAAATAATCAATCCGTTAAGTCTGTCTGTTTTCAATGGCATGGCCCTTGTGTAAAGAGGTTGACGTTCATTTAAGTGTATCCTAATTCGATTGTAAAATATTTTTGTTGTTCATTACTCATCCTGGTTGTTTTAGAGCCAGCATTAATCAAGGCAAGCTGGAATTCAGTCGGAGTCAGTTCTGATTGGTCGCATCACTCAGGGGAACAGTGTGTGCATATGTGGGGCTTGAATTAGCAACACTAAATTCAACAGGTTCTGTCCTTTGTTTAATGTTTTAAAGATTATAGATCTATATTATACATATCAGCTCAATTGCAATGAGAATTCAGAGATCATTTCCCGTCAATGTAACACTCAGACCATKTTGACTTCAGCAAATAGACAATACGTGTTGACCTGGTACTAACTTCTAGTCTTAATTTATGTTTAAAAAAAAATGATATTCAGTCCTAGGGCACTCCATCCAAGCAGAGGAGCCGAAAGAACGCATGCTACTTCAACCGGCGTAAAGCGCACTGGCCCTGCTTGGGGGTGTCCAAAGGATCGCTCTCCATGTGCAGTTGGAGCAAAAATCCCAAAATATGACTAACAGTTTAAAATATATATTATTTGAGAAACAACGCATTTTCACAATCAAAAACAAATGTTTTGTGACTTTTCATCAATATCTCCAC
Source organism: Salvelinus sp. IW2-2015 (assembly GCF_002910315.2). Taxonomy (NCBI): domain Eukaryota; kingdom Metazoa; phylum Chordata; class Actinopteri; order Salmoniformes; family Salmonidae; genus Salvelinus; species Salvelinus sp. IW2-2015. The sequence goes on along the minus strand of NW_019944560.1, from coordinate 38,124 downwards.
TAAAATGTTTTATTTAGATTTAAAACATACTACAATTAGACATTTACTTTTTGTTAATTTAATTTCCCTCCAATTTATGATTATCAATAGGATTGGTTACCTTTCGGTTCCGGAGGGGGCTCGCTTTCATCTTCACACTCTGAGACATTCTTGATTCCAAAGTCACATAATATCTTATAAAGATTCGTTGAGTTTATGAGCATATCATGCAATGTAAATGGTTCCATTTTTGCTGTTCTATCTTGTTTTTTTTCTAGTGCATAAATTGATATTATAGGCTATGTAAAGGAACCCATTCGGTTCATCCTTCGCAGTCTAGGACGATGGCAAACTTGACATTATAATGCCATCAAATCACACTTCCCACATGTCATGTTCATATTCTCCAGGGAAAAGTCTTAAAAGATCCTCCAACTGAAGATGTCGCATTCAAAGAAGTTTGCATGACCTCATTTATATTTGATATAAGAGAATGATCCAGGTTTCAACGACATCTACAAGTAATAGAGTCAGATAGTAAAAATGATTTAAGTCAAGCGCCTGCTGCATGCGGTCTGTTGCGCTCCCTCTCGCGCCTCAATGTTGATATGAGAAACACAGTAGAAGTGCGGTGGATAGAGAGACTCTCTGCTCTTCGAAGAGACCCCGCCTCTCGAGCCCATGGTCATGCAAGGTGCAACGGCATTTTCAAATGGAGATCTGTGTACTTCCTACTGGGATTTCTCCGTCTGTTGCAAAAGTAAACGTTCTACTGACAATATTTCAAGAACATCAAATCAAATGTTTTCATACAAAACTAAAATAGTTTTAGATTTGTTATCTGAACAACAACAAAAAAACGACTATATGCAGGATCTGCGAGATGTAACCATGTCAAAGMGCATTTCCTCCCGTAATTGGTTGTTCACATGAGAGATAATACRCAGTCGTTATAGGAGAGGACTGGACAGAGGCTCACCTGATGATGGCAATCCATCAACATGCCTTAACTGCACATGAATGTTTTGCATAAAAAAAATCTCCTCTCAGTAATTATATCACGTTAAAAAATGACCCTTCTAAACCCTCAGCCATGGTAGCTTATAGTCTATATATATTGGACACCCACACACTTTTAAACTGATTTCTTACCTTTGGATGTGGGTGACAAAGTCATAGCAGAGTCATAGGGTACATGTAGCAGGTCATTGTTATTATAAGCTTGACTTACTCAAATGACTCCRCCATTTATAGGCTAAGTAATGCTATAGTAGTGAGATGTTGTTGGATACAGCGCCACAAAAACATAGATCATCTAGAACGTTTGAGTCCAAACAATGTCTGATCCATAGAGATATACCATGTCCTACAGTATATACAGTACCAGTCAAAAGTTTAGACACACCTACTCATTCAAGGGTTTTTCTTTATTTTTACTATTTTATGCATTGTAGATTAATAGTGAAGACATCAAAACTATGAAATAACACATATGGAATCATGTAGTAACCAAAAAAGTGTTTCTACTACTTTCTGAATTTAAAAGTAATCCTTCAAAAGTATCTGAAATCTGATTACTATATTTGCTGGTAATGTAACGGATTACAGTTACCAGTTGTTTGTAATCCCTTACATGTAATGGATTACATGTAAACCGTTACTCCCAACACTGCTGGTACTGCAATAAATAACTACCAGGCAACAAAATAAACAGCAGCTATCAATGGGCTAGGACCTAATCTCGTTTSTCTTTGTTTCCTTTTCATGCATAGTACACATGTAGTTGCTAAGTAACCGCTGCCTCTGCACAGGACAGTCCCATCACTGGAGAGCCAATGGATCCGGAAAATCAAATTGCTCTATCGCGGTTACAATAAAACGAGCTTTGAAAATAATGGATAAGAGAATGGAATTATCACTGACATTTGCGCACATTATCCAGTGATTTAAAGGAACTAATTTACACTCTCAAATAGAGAGACAGGCCAAAGTGAGTAGCTGCTCTCCAGAACCGAAAGGCGTGTGCACCACCGAATGTTTTCCTTCCCGTCTGCTGTGACATTTGGCAGCTACCAAAACCATACCAATATTTTGGCTCTATTTTGGTCCCTATAATATTGCTTTTACAGTCAGTAACTGGTTGAAATGTCAAAATATCTACATAGCGAATTTGCTAAACTGTTTTCTTATTCTAWTTAGGAGTGTTTGCAAAGACCTGAGATAAAAYTAGAATCTCTARRGAGGACGTTCGTAATTTTCTCAAAGCRTCAGGTAAGCACGTGAATGCAAAACAAAATGTTTTTGTGGGTATTTTAGTTGTCACGGACTGGACATAKATTGAATATCATGCATATCATGTTGCAATACCTATATTTTGWGTTGCAGTTTGGGATTTGCATGTGTACGTTTTTTTTTCTTCAATACATCGTTTTTTAAATGTATTAGTATGTGCACATGCACACAGATAGACAGAGAGAGTGAGATTGAGCGAGAGCAGGCAGGGAGAGGCTGTTTGTATAACATTTATATAACATTTATGAGGGAATCACCTGAAATGTTCWGCCAACGATAGTTTACAACAGACTCCAGTAAAAAGGATTCACCTCTTTCGTCTTGGCCAAGAGCCACACACCAGACCACCAAACTGGCACCAACAATCCAACCTTGGTGTAATCCAATGTCACCAGGATCTCATGCTTTTATCTTTCTGTTATGTCTTCCTCATCTTTCTGTCTGTCTGTCTGGACCTGTCTGTATCAGATATGGACAGTGAGACGCATGTTCAGTTCATTGCTGCGGTTTATCTTTTTAAAAGACARCACTTTCAGAGTCTCTGATTTTGATACTAAGGTTTATCTGTTCGAGCAAATCATTAGWTGTTATTCCATTTGACAGAATCTAGTCCAAGTTACCTCATGTCAGTCARGAGTACCATGGTGTCTTTCTGTAGTGAGAGGAAAACTAACTCAGTTGGCTGTTGAGTAATCGTTCCTAAGTGCAATTTTACAGTGTTAAACCTGCAGTCTCTGCCTTGTCTGTACCATCTGCCTGAACTTGAGGACGTCCAGTTTCACCGCGACATAAAACGTTGACTTATGCCTTCCTCTCTTGAACATGAGTCATCCGTGTATGTTCCCGTTTAGGTGACATGTTTAGATAAGGATGAGTGTTTTATAACACAAGTTCTAGGGTTGTCTGAAATGATGGTGTTTGGGTCCAGAGGACTCCAGACAGGAGACAGGATTCTGTSTATGAACCCAACCAAAGAGAGAGCCTACAGATGGTCTGGGTCGAATGTTCTTTTTCAACAGTCATTTAATTGCATAAATCCATTTGTTATTCCACCCAGTTTCTCTCTCTCTCTCTCTAGTCAGGCACCCCCCCAGCCACCCGCATCTCCCCCAGAGCACGCCAAGGAGCAGCTGGCGTACATGTACAAGGTCCAGGTGGGTCTGTCTCTTCCTCTCTCCATCAGTCTCTTCTTTCTCTCTCCATCACTCTCTCCTTCTCTTCNATCCCTGCTCTCTTTCCGTTCATTCCCTTTCCTGTCACCAAACTCTTCTCGTCTCTCTCTTTATCCCTGCTCTCTTTCCGTTCATTCCCTTTCCTTTCACCAAACTCTTCTCGTCTCTCTCTTCTAAAGCTGATTGATAGCTTCTCAATGAGACCCCCAGTGTAGCAGAATGTCTCAAGAGGGGGAAAAAAAGACAAGATGGTGATGTGAAGCTGGACCTCGTGATCAGCTGTGTCGCTGGTGTAAAGGGCTCACTGGGGGCTCTTGTAACTGTGTGTTGTTGTTCAGGGGTCCTGACTGCCCAATTGATGTTTCCCCAGTAAATGTCATCCAGAGGCTGACGAACAACATTCCCACAGTGGGTCACCATCAGACTGCAACAATGTTGCCACAAGGTTGCATGGACGTTGTGGAAAAAACGTCCATGCGTTGTGGCAAAAATGCTTGGAGTTTCCAGTGTTTGTACTCTGCTCTAATGAATAGAAAACTAATGTGAATAGGAGATGTATTTGTTGAAAGGAAACACTCCTCCAGGGTCAATTGCTTCACAAATGACCTTTTACTTACTTTGCAGTCAATAACATGCCCACACCATGCTTTTCCCTCGTGGTTCATTCCAAAATGACCACTCAGACTTTGTCTCTCTCGTCTTGACATATTTGCAGATCTAGGTAGGCTCCAGTTGTTATGATTCATTTTTGTATTTATAATTAACTTGTTCCGAATAACAGGAAGATCGTTCTAAGCTGCTGCTCTGTTAAGACCTTTCGGATGTGCCAAACTTTTCCTTTCAGTAAAATAAGTTGTAGTTGGGGCCTGCCAAGCTGCATTCTCGGGCTCCGGCCAGTGCCCGTTGGTGGAAGCGGTGGGATCAAGCTTCTCCACTATTCAGCCATTTTGTCATGGAGGGAGGCACACCGTCGCCAACAGAACGCTGCATCTGCCTCCTCCTCATAGTGATCCATCTGCCTCCTCCTCATAGTGATCCATCTGCCTCCTCCTCATAGTGATCCATCTGCCTCCTCCTCATAGCAGATGGATCACTATGAGGAGGAGGCAGGTGGATCCACTATGAGGAGGGAGGCAGATGGAGTCACTGCAGAGGAGGGGGCCAGATGGATCAACTATGAGGAGGAAGGGAGAATGGTCACTATGAGGAGGAGGATGGATACTTATGAGGAGGAGGCAAGATGGATCAACTC
>NW_019944560.1:26755-33404 GCF_002910315.2 Salvelinus sp. IW2-2015 | reverse complement strand
TGAAAAAATGGGAGTGTGTGGAGAGAGGAAGAAAAGGAGAGACTGATGGAGAGGGAAGAGGAGGAGAGACTGATGGAGAGAGGAAGAGAAGGACAGACTGATGGAGAGAGGAAGAGTAGGAGAACTGATGGAGAGAGGAAGAGGAGACTGATGGAGAGAGGAAGAGGAGACTGATGGAGAGAGGAAGAGGAGACTGATGGAGAGGAAGAGGAGACTGATGGAGAGAGGCAGAGAAAGAGAGAGTGATGGAGAGAGGGAAGAGAAGGAGGAAGAGTGATAGAAGAGGAAGAGAGGAGAGAGTGATGAGAGAGGAAGAGAAGAGAGACTGATGAGAGAGGAAGAGAATGAGACTGATGGAGAGAGGAAGAGAAGGAGTGAGTGATGGAGAGAGGAAGAGAAGGATAGACTGGTGGAGAGAGAAGAGAAGGAGAGAAGTGATGAAGAGAGGAGAGAAGGAGAGACTGATGAGAGAGGAAAGAGAAGGAGTGAGTAGATGAGAGAGAGGAAGAGAAGGAGAGACTGATGGAGGAGAGAAGAGAAGGAGAGACTGATGGAGAGAGGAAGAGAGGGAAGACTGATGGAGAGGAAGAGAAGGAGATACTGATGGAGAGAGAGAGAGGAGAGACTGATGGAAGGAAGAGGGGAGAGACTGATGGAAAGGAAGAGAAGGAGAAGACTGATGGAAGAAGAAGAGAGGGAGAGACTGATGGAGAGAGGAAGAGAGGGAGAGAGTGATGGAGAGAAGGAAGAGAGAGAGGTGATGAGAGAAGAAGAAAGGAGAGAGTGATGGAGAGAGAAAGAGAGGACTGATGGAGAGAGGAAGAGACAGACCCACCTGGACCCTGTACATGTACGCCAGCTGCTCCTTGGCGTGCTCTGGGGAGATGCGGGTGGCTGGGGGGGTGCCTGACTAGAGAGAGAGAGAGAGAAACTGGGTGGATAACAAATGGATTATGCAATTAAATGACTGTTGAAAAAGAACATTCGACCCAGACCATCTGTAGGCTCTCTCTTGGTTGGGTTCATAGACAGAATCCTGTCTCCTGTCTGGAGTCCTCTGGACCCAAACACCATCATTTCAGACAACCCTAGAACTTGTGTTATAAAACACTCATCCTTATCTAACATGTCACCTAACGGAACATACACGGATGACTCATGTTCAAGAGAGGAAGGCATAAGTCAACGTTTTATGTCGCGGTGAAACTGGACGTCCTCAAGTTCAGGCAGATGGTCACAGACAAGGCGAGAGTGAAAAATCCAATGCCTACCCTAAGAACGCAGCTGTGTTACACTGTTAAGCTCCTGCTTTAAATCTGTCGAATTTCGGAACAAGAATAGCTACAAGCCAACCAAGTGACTAGTCCTTACCTAGACGAGAAAAGCAATTCATCACTCTGACATGATCACACTGGAGGTGAACTTGGACTAGATTCTGTCAAATGGGATAGTACACAATATTGCTCGAACATAAGCAACATAGTTATAAGGTAGTAGTATCAAAATCAGAGATCTCAGATTAGATCCTGTCTTTGTAAAACGATTAAACCCGCAACCGATTGAAGGTCAAATAAAGAAGCTGAAGCATTGCGTCTCAGCTGTCGCATATCTGAACAGACAGGTCCAGACAGACAGACACGAAAGATGAGGAAGACTATAACAGAAAGATAAAGATGCTAGATCCTGTGTTGGATACAGACGTTGATTGTTGGCCATTTGTGATGGTCTGGTGTGGCTCTGGCCAAGACGAAAGGTGAATCCTTGTTACTGGAGTCTGTTGTAAACTATCGTTGGCGAACATTTCAGTGATTCCCTCATAAATGTATATAAAATGTTATACAAACAGCCTCTCCTGCCTGCTCTCGCTCAATCTCATTTCTCCTGCTTCTGTGTGCATGTGCACATACTAATACATTTAAAAAGATGTATTGAAGAAAAAAAACGTACACATGCAAATCCAAACTGCAACCAAAATAAGGTATTGCAACATGAATGCATGATATTCAATATATGTCCAGTCGTGACAACTAAAATACCCACAAAAACATTTTGTTTTGCATTCACGTGCGACTGAGCTTTGAGAAATTACGAACTCCTCTGTAGAATTCTAGTTATCTCAGGTCTTGCAAACACTCCAATAGATAAGAAAACAGTTTAGCAAATTCGCTATGTAGATATTTGACATTCAACCAGTTACTGACTGTAAAACAATTTATAGGGACCAAAATAGAGCAAATATTGGTATGGTTTTGGAGCTGCCAAAATGTCACAGCAGACGGGAAGGAAAACATTCGGTGGTGCACACGCCTTTCGGTTCTGGAGAGCAGCTACTCACTTTGGCCTGTCTCTCTATTTGAGAGTGTAAATTAGTCTATCCTATAATTGCGCAAATGTCAGTGATAATTCCATTCTCTTAACCATTATTTTCAAAGCTCGTTTTATTGTAACCGCGATAGAGCAATTGATTTTCCGGATCCATTGGCTCTCCAGTGATGGACTGTCCTGTGCAGAGGCAGCGGTTACTTAGCAACTACATGTGTACTATGCATGAAAAAGGAAACAAAGAAAACGAGATTAGGTCCTAGCCCATTGATAGCTGCTGTTTATTTTGTTGCCTGGTAGTTATTTATTGCAGTACCAGCAGTGTTGGGAGTAACGGTTTACTGTAATCCATTACATGTAAGGGATTACAAACAACTGGTAACTGTAATCCGTTACATTACCAGCAAATATAGTAATCAGATTTCAGATACTTTTGAAGGATTACTTTAAATTCAGGAAAGTAGTAGAAACACTTTTTGGTTACTACATGATTCCATAGTGTTATTTCATAGTTTTGATGTCTTCACTATTAATCTACAATGCATAAAATAGTAAAAATAAAGAAAACCCTTGAATGAGTAGGTGTGTCTAAACTTTTGACTGGTACTGTATATACTGTAGGACATGGTATATCTCTATGGATCAGACATTGTTTGGACTCAAACGTCTAGATGATCTATGTTTTTGTGGCGCTGTATCCAACAACATCTCACTCTATAGCATTACTTAGCCTATAAATGGTGGAGTCATTTGAGTAAGTCAAGCTTATAATAACAATGACCTGCTACATGTACCCTATGACTCTGCTATGACTTTGTCACCCACATCCAAAGGTAAGAAATCAGTTTAAAAGTGTGTGGGGTCCAAATATATAGACTATAAGCTACCATGGCTGAGGGTTTAGAAGGGTCATTTTTTAACGTGATATAATTACTGAGAGGAGATTTTTTTTATGCAAAACATTCAGGCTGTGAGTTAAGGCATGTTGATGGATTGCCATCATCAGGTGAGCCTCTGTCCAGTCCTCTCCTATAACGACTGGTATTATCTCTCATGTGAACAACCAATTACGGGAGGAAATGCGCTTGACATGGTTACATCTCGCAGTCCTGCATATAGTCGTTTTTTTGTTGTTGTCAGATAACAAATCTAAAACTATTTTAGTTTTGTATTGAAAACATTTGATTTGATGTTCTTGAAATATTGTCAGTAGAACGTTTACTTTGCAACAGACGGAGAAATCCCAGTAGGAAGGACACAGATCTCCATTTGAAAATGCCGTTGCACCTTGCATGACCATGGGCTCGAGAGGCGGGGTCTCTTCGAAGAGCAGAGAGTCTCTATCCACGCACTTCTACTTGTTTCTCATATCAACATTGAGCGCGAGAGGGAGCGCAACAGACGCTATGCAGCAGGCGCTTGACTTAAATCATTTTTACTATCTGACTCTATTACTTGTAGATGTCGTTGAAAACCGGATCATTCTCTTATATCAAATATAAATGAGGTCATGCAAACTTCTTTGAATGCGACATCTTCAGTTGGAGGATCTTTTAAGACTTTTCCCTGGAGAATATAACATGACATGTGGAAGTGTATTTGATGCATTATAATGTCAAGTTTGCCATCGTCCTAGATGCGAGGATGAACGAATGGTTCCTTTACATAGCCTATATATCATTATGCACTAGAAAAAAAAAAAGATAGAACACAAAAATGGAACCATTTACATTGCATGATTATGCTCATAAACTCAACGAATCTTTATAAGATATTATGTGACTTGGAATCAAGAATGTCTCAGAGTGAAGATGAAAGCGAGCCCCCTCCGGAACCGAAAGGTAACCAATCCTATTGATAACATAAATTGGAGGAAATTAAATTAACAAAAAGTAAATGTCTAATTGTAGTTATGTTTTAAATCTAAATAAACATTTTAGTGGAGATATTGATGAAAAGTCACAAAAACATTTGTTTTTGATTGTGAAAAAGCGTTGTTCTCAAATAATATATATTTTAAACTGTTAGTCATATTTTGGATTTTTGCTCCAACTGCACATGGAGAGCGATCCTTTGGACACCCCCAGCAGGGCCAGTGCGCTTTACCGGTTGAAGTAGCATGCGTTCTTTCGGCTCCTCTGCTTGGATGGAGTGCCCTAGGACTGAATATCATTTTTTTTTAAACATAAATTAAGACTAGAAGTTAGTACCAGGTCAACACTATTGTCTATTTGCTGAAGTCAACAATGGTCTGATGTACATTGACGGGAAATGATCTCTGAATTCTCATTGCAATTGAGCTGATATGTATAATATAGATCTATAATCTTTAAACATTAAACAAAGGACAGAACGTTGAATTTAGTGTTGCTAATTCAAGCCCACATATGCACACACTGTTCCCCTGAGTGATGCGACCAATCAAACTGACTCGACTGAATTCCAGCTTGCCTTGATTAATGCTGGCTCTAAAACAACCAGGATGATAATGAACAACAAAATATTTTACAATCGAATAGGATACACTAAATGAACGTCAACCTCTTTACACAAGGGCCATGCCATTGAAAACAGACAGACTTAACGATTGATTATTTGAAGAAGATAATGATCATGATGATAATAATGACCTTTATCAATGTAGGGATGATAATGATGTTGATTATTATTAAGATAAGAGGTTTATGATAATGATTATGACAATGATAATAAAATGATCAAATCAAGTTTATTTATATAGCCCTTCGTACATCAGCTGATATCTCAAAGTGCTGTACAGAAACCCAGCCTAAAACCCCAAACAGCAAGCAATGCAGGTGTAGAAGCACGGTGGCTAGGAAAAAACTCCCTAGAAAGGCCAAAACCTAGGAAGAAACCTAGAGAGGAACCAGGCTATGAGGGTGGCCAGTCCTCTTCTGGCTGTGCCGGGTGGAGATTATAACAAGAACTATGGCCAAGATGTTCAAAATATTCTATAGTGACAAGCATGGTCAAATAATAATCATGAATAATTTCAGTTGGCTTTCATAGGATCATAGAGTGAAAATAGCAGGTCGATGATAAAAATTATGATAAAGAAAATTATGCTGACCATTCTCTCTCCTCTTATAGATTTGAATCAGACGGTACGTATCTTCCTCTATAGCCTCATCTTCCTGGTCAGCGTGCTGGGTAACAGCCTGATCATCGCCGTGTTGGTCAGGAACCGCCGCATGCGCACCGTCACCAACCTGTTCTCTGCTCTCCCTGGCCGCCAGCGACCTGATGCTCTGCCTCTTCTGCATGCCCTTCACCCTCACCCCAACCTCATGAGAGACTTTGTGTTCGGCTCGGGCATCTGCAAGGTGGCCATGTACTTCATGGTGAGTTTAATGTACACAGGTCATGACCCTGTGCCGATATGATACCTGAGAAACAAATCGTGGCCATGTACTTCATGGGTGAGTCCCGGTGAAGCACTGTACGTACACAGGTCCAGACCCGTATTCACAAAGCGTCTCATAGTTGGAGTGCTGATCTAGGATCTGTCCATTTAATTTATTCATTATATAATCTCATCGTTACTCTGAGATGCTTTGTTGATATGGCCCTGGTTACGTATTCACAAACCGTAATGGGTTTGTCTGTTGGGATGTTGTATCCTCCTCTCTTGGTTTGTTTTCTCTGTGGTTCTGTCTCTCAAATTTGTCTGGGGACTTACCCTAGCAGATGTGCCTTACATTTTAGTTAAATTGATGCTCCCGAACCTTTGTTTAATTTCAGCCAGTGATTTTTAAAGTGGTGCTCATGAGCCAAAATGGGTACCCGTTTTTTGTGTACTACGTCATCCATTTCGTATGATATGTTACGTCCTGCAAAATGATTATTATAAATTTTTTGTGCAATTCGTATGATATGTTACAAATTAGTTGTGCTTAAGATCTGCATTGTTAAAGGCCCAGTGCAGTCAAAAACGTGATTTCCTTGTGTTTTGTATACATTTCCACACTATGAGGTCGGAATAAGGAAATTATGAAAATGATGATAATGCCCTTTTAGTATAAGAGCTGTTTGAAAAGACTGCCTGAAATTTCAACCTGTTTTGGTGGGAGGGAGTTAATTTATCAGGCGGTAAATTAGTTAATRGACCAATAAGAAAGAGAGTTCCAAACCTCTCTGCCAATAACAGCTATTATTATCATTTTTTTAATGTATTTTTATATTTTACCCCCTTTTTCTACCCAATTTCGTGATATCAAATTGCGATCCGATTGCGTTGTTGTTTCATCGCTGCAACTCCCCAACGGGCTCGGGAGAGACGAAGGTCGAGTCCTGCGTCCTCCGAAAC
>NW_019944560.1:23775-26730 GCF_002910315.2 Salvelinus sp. IW2-2015 | reverse complement strand
GGCGAAACATGACCCGCCAAACTGCATTCTTAACACACGCCCGCTTAACCCGGGAAGCCAGCCGCACCACTGTGTCGGAGGAAACACCGTCCAGCTGATGACCGAAGTCAGCCTACAGGTACCCGGTCCACACAATTGAAAACAGTCACAGTATTTCTTAATTGTGATTTGATATGAGAGACAAAAACAGCTGCATTGAACCTTTACATTGTCTTTGTAATGTCTTTAGTTAACTGTGTGTGTGTGTGTGTGTGTGTGTGGTGTGTGTGTGTGTGTGTGTGGTGTGTGTGTGTGTGTGTGGTGTGTGTGTGTGTGTGTGTGTGTGGTGTGTGTGTGTGTGTCATCCCTAAAGGCAAGCTGGGAGATGTGTATTCTCATAAGCCTGAACAGTATCTGCACAGATCTAGGTGTGCCCTTGGCTGGTAAAGTAAACAGTGGATAGCAGTATATAGCAAATGTTAAAGGATACTCAGCCGAAGAGGAGGCCATCCAGAATGTCTCTACAACTTGGTCTTGTATATATTCTAAATGTTGAGGCTTTCAACAAGTGGAATGGAACAGATGAACCAGAACAGAAGGAGTTGATCAACAGTGGAATGGGGAGAGATGAACCAGAACAGAGGAGTTGATCAAAAGTGGAATGGGGAAGATGAACCCAGAACAGAAGGGAGTTGATCAACAAGTGGAATGGGGAGAGATGAACCAGAACAGAAGGAGTTGACCAACAAGTGGAATGGGAACAGATGAACAAGAAGAGAAGGAGTTTGACCAAACAAGTGGAATGGGGACAGATGCCAGAACAGAAGGAGTTGACCAACCAAGTGGTGGAGACAGATGACAGAACAGAAGGAGTTGACCAACAAGTGGAATGGAGACAGATGAACTAGAACAGAAGGAGTTGACCACCAAGTGGGAATGGGGACGATGAACCAGAACAGAATGAGTTGACAACAAGTGGAATGGGGACAGATGAACCAGAAAGAGGAGTTGAGCAACAACGTGGAATGGGGACAGATGAACCAGAACAGAAGGAGTTGACCAACAAGTGGAATGGAGACAGATGAACCAGAACAGAAGGAATTAACCAACAAGCTGGAATGGGAACAGATGAACCAGAAACAGAAGGAGTTGATCACAAGTGGAATGGGGGAGATGACCAGAACAGAAGGAGTTGATCAACAAGTGGAATGGGGAGAGAAACCCAGAACAGAAGGAGTTGATCAACACAGTGGAATGGGGAGAGATGAACCAACACAAAGGAGGAGTTGACCAACAAGTGGAATGGGAACAGATGAACCAGAACAGAACGGAGTTGACCAACAAGTGGAATGGGGACAGATGAACCAGAACAGAAGGAGGTATAACAAGTGGAATGGAGACAGATGAACCAGAACAGAAGGAGTTGACCACAACAAGTGGAATGGAGACAGAGGGATAGGACTGTGTAGCGCAGGGATAGGACTGTGTAGCAAAGGGATAGGACTGTGTAGCAAAGGGATAGGACTGTGTAGCGCAGGGATAGGACTGTGTAGCGCAGGGATAGGACTGTGTAGCGCAGGGATAGGACTGTGTAGCACAGGGATAGGACTGTGTAGCAAAGGGATAGGACTGTGTAGCGCAGGGATAGGACTGTGTAGCACGGGGATAGGACTGTGTGGCAAAGAGATAGGACTGTGCAGCGCAGGGATAGGACTGTGTAGCGCGGGGATAGGACTGTGTAGCGCAGGGATAGGACTGTGTAGCGCAGGGATAGGACTGTGTAGCGCGGGGATAGGACTGTGTAGCACGGGGATAGGACAGTGTAGCGCAGGGATAGGACTGTGTAGCACAGGGATAGGACTGTGTGGCAAAGGGATAGGACTGTGTAGCGCAGGGATAGGACTGTGTAGCGCAGGGTTAGGACTGTGTAGCGCAGGGATAGGACTGCGTGGTGCAGGGTTTCTCTGGAGACGCAGCGTTTTTATAGACTGGTCGGATACAAAACCACGAGAATGTTGACATGCAGATGAATGATGCCCCGAATCTCTGTCGGCCCAGTGGAGAGAAAGACAGACTCTCTTTACTTTTTCATATTCCACACGACGCTTCTGGGATGCTATTTGATGTGCAACGCCCAAAGCAATCTGTATTTTTATGCAGGGCTGTCTATTGCAAACAGGGGAACACATGTGGTTGTGCCAGGTTCGGGCGACACTAGCAGAGGCATGCTCTCATTTACTACCCAACTCTGTTTTACATGAAATAGTAGATCTTGTAGACACAATCCCCCAAAGCCCTGCATTAAAGACCAAAATTGGTTCAAGAAATAAAAACTTGTAACAGTTTAATTTAAGGACCAAACAATTGACAGCTGTGCCATATAGATTGCAAAATAGTTGGGAAGATATTATCGATGTACTGATTCCATGGTACATGGTTTATGAACTGATACACAAAACTACGCCGGATTCAAAACTTAAAGTTTTTCAATTAAAATTATTATACAAAATTCTTGGAACCAATAGAATGTTATATATTTTGGGGGATACAACCATCCCAGATCTGCAGATTTTACTGCAAAGAGACAGAATCATTAGATTTTGTACCGCCCATATGTAGCTTGTTTTTGGTCGGAAGTTCAGGAATGGTTGAAGAATTGCAACATTTACCTGGAGCTAACTCTACAAATAGCACTGATGGGTGATTCGAAAAGTCATAGTCAATCGATCAACAATATAATAATACGCTTGGCAAAAATGTTTATCTTTAATTTACAATCTGTAGAAGCTATGAGAATAGAAAGGTTCAGAACTTTTGTGAAACATCACAGCAAAGTGGAAAAATATATTGTAGAAATCCAACCTGGATGGTGTTCAGAGACAGATGGGAGGGTTGAGTGGAGCTGAAGGATGGGACTGGATGGTGTTCAGAGATAGATGGGAGGGTTGAGTGGAGCTGAAGGATGGGACTGGATGG
>NW_019944560.1:10307-22958 GCF_002910315.2 Salvelinus sp. IW2-2015 | reverse complement strand
GGGAGGGTTGAGTGGAGCTGAAGGATGGGACTGGATGGTGTTCAGAGATAGATGGGAGGGTTGAGTGGAGCTGAAGGATGGACTGGATGGTGTTCAGAGATAGATGGGAGGGTTGAGTGAGCTGAAGGATGGGACTGGATGGTGTTCAGAGATAGATGGAGGGTTGAGTGGAGCTGAAGGATGGGACTGGATGGTGTTCAGAGACAGATGGAGGGTGAGTGGAGCTGAAGGATGGGACTGGATGGTGTTCAGAGATAGACGGGAGGTTGAGTGGAGCTGAAGGATGGGACTGGATGGTGTTCAGAGGATAGAATGGGAGGGTTGAGTGGAGCTTGAAGGATGGGACTGGATGGTTCAGAGATAGACGGGAGGGTTGAGTGGAGCTGAAGGATTGGGACTGGATGGTGTTCAGAGATAGATGGGAGGGTGAGTGGAGCTGAAGGATGGACTGGATGGTGTTCAGAGATAGATGGGAGGGTTGAGTGGAGCTGAAGGATGGGACTGGATGGTGTTCAGAGATAGATGGAGGGTTGAGTGGAGCTGAAGGATGGGACTGGATGGTGTTCAGAGATAGATGGGAGGTTGAGTGGAGCTGAGGATGGGACTGGATGTGTTCAGAGATAGATGGAGGGTTGAGTGGAGCTGAAGGATGGACTGGATGGTGTTCAGAGATAGATGGGAGGGTTGAGTGGAGCTGAAGATGGACTGAATGGTGTTCAGAGAAGATGGGAGGTTATGGAGCTAAGAGACTGAATGGTGTCAGAGATAGATGGAGGGTTGAGTGGAGCGAAGGATGGGACTGGGATGTGTTCAGAATAAGATGGGAGGGTTGAGTGGAGCTGAAGGATGGGACTGGATGGTGTTCAGAGATAGATGGAGGTTTGAGTGGAGCTGAAGGATGGACTGGATGGTGTTCAGAAATAGATGGGAGGTTGAGTGGAGCTGAAGAGGGACTGGATGGTGTTCAGAGATAGATGGGAGGTTGAGTGGAGCTTGAAGGATGGACTGGATGGTGTTCAGAGTAGATGGGAGTTGATGGAGCTGAAGGATGGGACTGGATGGTGTTCAGAGATAGATGGGAGGGTTGAGTTGAGCTGAAGGATGGGACTGGATGGTGTTCAGAGATAGATGGGAAGTTGAGTGGAGCTGAAGGATGGGACTGGATGGTGTTCAGAGATGATGGAAGGGGTTGAGTGGAGCTGAAGGATGGGACTGGATGGTGTTCAGAGATAGATCGGGAGGGTTGAGTGGAGCTGAAGGATGGGACTGGATGTGTTCAGAGATAGATGGGAGGGTTGAGTGGAAGCTGAAGGATGGGACTGGATGGTGTTCAGAGATAGATGGAGGGTTAGTGGAGCTGAAGGATGGGACTGGATGGGTTCAGAGATAGATGGGAGGGTTAAGTGCGAGCTGAATAGATGGGACTGGATGGTGTTCAGGAAATAGATGGGAGGGTTGAAGTGGAGCTGAAGATGGGACTGCGATGGTGTTCAGGATAAGAGATAGATGGGAGGGTTGAGTGGAGCTGAAGGATGGGACTGGATGGTGTTCAGAGATAGATGGGAGGGTTGAGTGGAGCTGAAGGATGGGACTAAAAACAAACAGAAGATAACTATTGAAAAATATTCTGTGTCTGTAAAATGTATATAGAATGTAAAGTATAAACTGGAAGTAGAAGCCTAAGTGTTATTGTCCATTAGTTTACTCCAATTAGGGGAGGGGTGGTAGGGTTAGGGGAAAATAATATTGGATTCTAAAAATATATATATATATACAGTATATATATATATACATATACAGTATATATGAGGGTCTGGAAATTATTCAGACAATTACATTGATGGAAGCCGCAATCTATCTGCAATTTTAAAGCTGTAACAAGCGCCTAAAGATTTACTCAGTTACTGCTGGGAAAGTCTATCCCCACAGATGGGGAATTGGAAAGCAGAGATAATCTGAACTTTTACTCAAAGTCATTGAAGTATGTGAAACCGGGAAGGCTCTTGTGTGACATCCTGCGATGCAGCAAGCGAGCATATCCCTCCGCCCTTGCCTGGCCGCGTGCTGCCCTACTGTGAATCAGCTAGTGACCGTGGCAACAGACTGTCAGCCTCTGCAAAGCTGTCCCTCTCTATCCACACAGCTCTAATGAGACGCCGAGTGAGACCGAGGCCTATCTGACGCTCACCAGCCAGAGACGGAATGAAACACCAACGCTGACTTTATCTGCTATGCTGAACATTTGGACTTTTGCCAATTATGTTTTTTCAAGTTTTAATTGGCCTGCCCTGGTGAGGSCAGTGAGGAAAGTGGTTTACTGACAAGTTTAGGTGTTGATGGAAGGATGAAAGAGAAGAGTAGTGGAGAAGGTGGAGGACTGGCACAGGAGAGAAGGAAGGAGACGTCTAGGTAGAACAGGTAGTCGGTCTCTAGTCAATGTCCTCAACTCTCAATTCAACATGAAAAGATAAATAGGAAGACGKGACAACTTAATACGGTGAGCTGGTGAGCGACCTCTGAACTCTGAGTGCTGGGGTCAAGAGTTCAACCAGGATCAGATTCTAGAAGGCTATAAACGGGGGAAAGTATTTGGTTGTGCATTTCAGATTTCACTGGTGAAGCATTCCTCTGAAGAGCCCCACTTATACAAGGCACAGCTGTCAATTGTTTGGTCCTTAAATTAAACTGTTACAATTTTTTATTTCTTTAACCAATTTTGGTCTTTAATGCAGGGCTTTGGGGGATTGTTGACGTTTCCGTTCCACTGGCCTCAAAGTGTCTTTGGAACCCCAAGCTACCCCAGGGATGGAACTTTGAGCTGGAGTAGCTTTGAGCCAAAGTGTCTTTGGAACCCCAAGCTACCCCAGGGATGGAACTTTGAGCTGGAGTAGCTTTGAGCCAAAGTGTCTTGAGAGTCTGTTGAGTGCCTTTGATAGAACTCGGCTCTCTGTTGTGGAATGGCGATTGGAGCTACTCCCAAAGTACACTCAGTGTTCCACTCAGTGGTCGGTCCGAGATGTGGAGCTTGGACCGACCAACTCTGGGTTATGTGTATAATGTAACTCTCTCTTGTGTCCCAGTGTGGGCTTTAAAGACTAGCCTCCATAAAAGAGGCCTGTTGTCCTCTTGGAATAAAAATCCCTATAGCTGCGTTGCTCTGCCCTGGCACAAGGGGGCAACACTAAAGGTTGTTGAGGGCCTAAGGCTTTGGCTGGACTGATCCGTGGAGAACAAACACCAAATTAGAATGGATGAATCTTTTCTAATTGGCTAAAGAAGGCGTCAGCCTGTCAAAGGTTCAACGCATCTGAAAATGGATATGAACGCGTCATCTCAAACCAAATGGTATTAGTCACATGCTTCGTAAAGAACAGGTGTAGACTAACAGTGAAATGCTTTCTGACGGGCCCTTCCCAACAATGCAGAGAAAATAGAGAAATAATAGAAAATTAAAACACGTAGTAATGAAAGTAATAATAAATACATAATGAGTAATGATAACTTGGCTATATACAGGGGGTTCCAGTACTGAGTCTATGAGTAATGATAACTTGGCTATATACAGGAGGTTCCAGTACTGAGTCTATGAGTAATGATAACTTGGCTATATACAGGGGGTTCCAGTACTGAGTCTATGAGTAATGATAACTTGGCTATATACAGGAGGTTCCAGCACTGAGTCTATGAGTAATGATAACTTGGCTATATACACGGGGTTCCAGCACCGAGTCAATGTGCAGGGGTACGAGGTAATTGAGGAAGATATGCACATATAACTAAGAATAAAATGACAGATAATAAACAGTAGCAGCAACATACACAGAGTGTACAAAACAGTAGGAACACCTGCTCTTTACATGTCTGTCCAGGTGAATCCAGGTGAAAGCTTGAGAAATATTGATGTCACTTGTTAAATCCACTTCAATCAGTGTAGATGAAGGGGAGGAGACAGGTTGAAGAAGGATTTTTAAGCCTTGAGACAACAGAGGCATGGATTGTGTATGTGTACCATTCAGATGGTGAATGGGCAAGACAAAATATTTAAGTGCCCTTGAAGGGGTATGGTAGTAGGTGCCAGGCGCACCGCTTTGTGGCAAGAACTGCAACGCTGCTGGGTTTATCACGCTCAACAGTTTCCCGTGTGTATCAAGAATGTTCCACCACCCAAAGGACATCCAGCCAACTTGAAAAAATCTATCAAATTTCAATCAAATTTATTTATAAAGTCCTTTTTACACAAAGTGCTGTACAGAAACCCAGCCTAAAACCCCAAACAGCAAGCAATGCAGATGTAGAAGCACGGTGGCTAGGAAAAACTCCCTAGAAAGGTCGGAACCTAGGTCGGAACCTAGGCCGGAACCTAGGCCGGAACCTAGGTCGGAACCTAGGCCGGAACCTAGGTCGGAACCTAGGCCGGAACCTAGGCCGGAACCTAGGCCGGAACCTAGGCCGGAACCTAGGTCGGAACCTAGGCCGGAACCTAGGTCGGAACCTAGGCCGGAACCTAGGCCGGAACCATTCGGAACAGGTCTCTTTATTTATGCATATCAGGCCCGGGTGGGAAAGCCCTAGGTTCATTTCGGGAATGGATCCAACTTTTTGGAMCCGTGAAGACCTATACTCTGCACTGTGGTTCATACACTGAAGTCTGGTCAGAGCTGCCATCTTCAACACAGCCTTCTGTAGGCCTCTTCTCCTGGCCAGGGCCCTGGGCCAATCACCTACCACCAGCCCCAGGGCAGTAAGGCCCAGTGTGTTCTGCCCTGGATCCTGCTCCTGGCCAGGGCCCTGGGCCAATCACCTACCACCAGCCCCAGGGCAGTAAAGCCCAGTGTGTTCTTCCCTGGATCCTGCTCCTGGCCAGGGCCCTGGGCCAATCAGCTACTACCAGCTCCAGGGCCCTGGGCCAATCAGCTACCACCAGCCCCAGGGCAGTAAGGCCCAGTGTGTTCTGCCCTGCATCCTAACAGCTCACTCCACCGACCTGCCAACAACACCTCCACGGGGCTAACTGCTCTCTCTCTGAACCTCCGGCATCCCTCGCCATGGCAACGCACGCCCAGCAGGCCGCACCGCTGTCAAAACCGGAAAGTTCTCCGAAAATATGAAAGACCAATGAAGGAGGGGGACACATGCAAACATGTGTGAATGTTTTTGTACTATGGGCGAGATGCTCTGGTTCTATGAATGATATAGGTCTCTGTTGAGTTGTATGTCAAAGGCAGCTTTTCTTCCCCACAAAATCTAATATTCAGCACTTGTACTTGAATAAAACTCTAAAAGGGTTTAATATTTGAAGCTCCTCCTGAAATGATATTCAGCGTTAAAAGTTAATCTGTGGAATTTCTTTCCTTCTTAATGTGATTTTGTTTGAGCCAATCAGTTGTGTTGTGACAAGGTAGGGGGGGGGGGGGGGGGGGGGGGTTATACAGCAGATAGCCCTATTTGGTAAAAGACCAAGTCCATATTATGGCAATAAAAGCTCAAATAAGCAAAGAGAAATCATCTGGCTAGTGTGGGGACCACTCTGTAAACATTTCCTTCTAAAATGGAAGTGTAAAACAAGACAGCTCTTTGTACAGGGTAATAGTCTCTCTGTGTTCCCTCAAACAGGTCATCATCAGCATTACAGCCACAGCCCAGGGAAAGAAGTTTCAAAAATACATTTTGGAATAATTTTGAATCAAACCAAATACTGCTTTTGCAATACTTACCATGCCCTATCTGTGAACGTGTTTCAGTGTATATTGTACTGTTGAGACTCACCCTTCCTCTCTCCTCTTCGTCTTCCTCAGGTCATTCTCATCCTGACCAAGTATTACCACGTGGACTCCAGCAAGGTCCTGGAGAGCTCCCTCTGGAGGTAGGATCCAAACGCTGTGTTTGTTTATAGTACCTGTTTAGGTTATATCGGCGCCACAGCCCAGTCCACCTATCAGGACAGGGACTCACTGTGAGGTTAAAGTGGCAATATGTAACTTTTTTKGGCAACCCGACCAAATTCACATAGAAATGTGAGTCATAGATCTGTCGTTCTCATTGAAATCATGTCTAGGAAGCGGTATATCTATGTGCGCTATTTATATTCTTCCTGTTCTTAAGTTTTGTTTTTGCGTCTTTTACTTTCGGTTTTTGTACACCAACTTCAAACAGCTGAAAAAACAATAATTTTGGTTATGGAAAATATATTTCACAGCGGTTTAGATGGTACAATGATTCTCTATACTGTACTAGCTTATTTTGTCACATAAACTGAAATTAAGCAAACTATTACAGTTTTAGCAACCAAGAAATGGCGGAACAATTTCTGCATAGTGCACCTTTAAAGGGTGGTGGGTCGGTTTATCTCATTGCTGTGCTTCTCAGAAGACACACTGGCACTGATTACGGACAGAACAGTTTGGAAGAACGACAAAACATCAGCTGGGGCTGGGAAAGAGAGAAAGTGGGTCGGTGGCATGGGGCGAGAGCGGGCATCTGTTTGGACAGATAGCTAATCAGTGTGGCACAGGGCAGGACAGTGGCCACCGTCTGGTGCCAGGGAGACAGGGTCACGACTCGGCCTGATGGGCAGACCAGAGCAGCTTCTACTTAGTAGAACTGGCCAGTCAGCAGGGACATCTCCACTGTTCTCCGTTTCAGAGACTCAGAAGCTCAGAACCAATCAAATCAAATCAAATTTATTTATATAGCCCTTCGTACATCAGCTGATATCTCAAAGTGCTGTACAGAAACCCAGCCTAAAACCCCAAACAGAAAGCAATGCAGGTGTAGAAGCACGGTGGCTAGGAAAAACTCCCTAGAAAGGCCAAAACCTAGGAAGAAACCTAGAGAGGAACCAGGCTATGAGGGGTGGCCAGTCCTCTTCTGGCTGTGCCGGGTGGAGATTATAACAGGAACAAGGCCAAGATGTTCAAATTTTCATAAATGACAGCATGGTCAAATAATAATAATCACAGTAGTTGTCGAAGGTGCACACCTCAGGAGTAAATGTCAGTTGGCTTTTCATAGCGATCATTAAGAGTATCTCTACCGCTCCTGCGGTCTCTAGAGAGTTTGAAAACACAGGTTTCTGGGACAGGTAGCACGTCCGGTGAACAGGTCAGGGTTCCATAGCCGCAGGCAGAACAGAAACTGGAGCAGCAGCACAGCCAGTGGACTGGGGACAGCAAGGAGTCATAATGTCAGGTCGTCCTGAGGCATGGTCCTAGGGCTCAGGTCCTCAGAGAGAGAGAAAGAGAGAAGAGAAAGAGAGAATTAGAGAGAGCATACTTAAATTCACACAGACATCGGATAAGACAGAAGTACTCCAGATATAACAAACTGACCCTAGCCCACCGACACATAAACTAGTGCAGCATAAATACTGAGGCTGAGACAGGAGGGGTCAGGAGCACCACAGCGGAAGGATATAACCCCACCCACTTTGCCAAGGCACAGCCCCCACACCACGAGATGATATACTTCCAACCAACCAACGTTACCAGCTGAGACAATCACTCTAACCAATCACTCTAACTCATACATTTTGTTATTCTAAAACATAAGTCCTCAAGTGGCAGGGTCCTGGTTCTAATGATAGAAATAGAAAGCCCTCAAACAGTACATTTGTCTCACGCACAGGAGGTTGATGGCACAAGAGTTGGGGAGGACGGGCTGGTGGTAATGGCTGGAATGGAATAGGTGGAATGGTATCAAATACATTGTTCCCTCTGTGTTTGATGCCATTCCATTTGCTTCGTTCCGGACCTTATTACGAGCTGTCCTCCCCTCCTGTGGTCTCACAATAGTACTTCATTACTTCCCTCTACCTCACTGTGGGTCCTCTGCACTTCAAAACGCTGGCCGCTCATTAGCTGTGACTGCTTGTCTCCCTCTAGCAGTCATATGAATAATGCACATACTATTTCCATCTTGCTCCTGTTGATGTTTTAATTGTTGTAATTCATGAATAATGTTTTAAGGTTCACCATGACAAACCAGTCTGGTCGAAATAAAAAGAGAGAAGTTGAAAGAATCTAAACAAACTCAAATTTAAATCACAAATCCGGCACGTTGTTAGCCTCCCTTCGTTATTGTCCGTGAACGGTGAAGAGAATTAGCATGTTTTTGTCAGGAGCCAAAATGGCCGCCGTGGTGTTGTTGTGCTGTTATTATGTGTGTGGGCGTCGGAGTCCTGTCAGCTCCAGAATGGCTGTGCAGTTGCACCGCCACCTCCACTGTCCTTGAGCCTGGACTTTGATGTCCTCAAGCATGGGATCAAACGGCGGGGAAGATGGGGGAGATTAATGGGCTCGGCACCTCACTGTCAGGTGGTGTAGATCAAGACGCCAGACGATGTGAGGCACCGCTCTGGAGGAAAGTTAGCTGAGAAGACGGGAGAGAGGAACTTCTGGGTCAGTGGGTTTAGACGCCTGTCATCCGACGTGGCTTGTCTTTGGAGTCCTTTGGACTGGCTTGAAAGTCGGTGATGATTTCTTTGTGTGGGCTACATCAACCACTGCAAGGTGAAATGAGACAGATCGATAAATCTACCTGTACTTCTGTCTGTCTGTTTACCCCTCCTTTACTTTCTCAGTTTTTCTTGTCAATTCTCTTAAATTTGAGAGAGGTTCTGGTTAAGATTAAAAAGCTCTGTGAGGAACCCAGGCATGTGGTCCCCAAACTGTCTCTGTACCTTCCTATGACTCAGCTGAAAGGTAAAGTAACATCAACAGCGGTGATCCCGCCCCAGTCTTCCCCAGATGCTTGAAGGGGGGGGGGGGGGGGGGGGGGCTTGGGGGGAGCGGTCCCATATTTTTCCAATCAGGATTAAGCCAGAGCGGATAATGGGTTTGTGGTGTGAGACAATCCTATGTGAACTGGGCTCCGGAGAGACGGAGTGGGAAGGATCCAAGCTGCTCCAACTGGCTATCTTTCACATAACTAAATTCTCAAAGATCTCTCACATAACAGAATATCATCATCTTGATTTTATTTCATTCCAAAAGAATATCAAAGGTGATTGATCTCGCTTAGGCACAGCGGGGACGACTAAATATTGATCATGTAAAGTGCTGGTCAATTATACACTTCAGAATAGTATATGGGCTTTTGCCCCTGCTGACACAACTCTCTGTGTAAAAACCTGTCTGTTTATGATCATGTTCAGATACGACAGAGTTGAAAAAGTTAACGATAAACCAAATGCTTCAAAGTGGCTTATGGGATAGATTTTTTTGAAGACCTCAGTTTCTCGCTTGTCTCTCCCAGTGTTCTTTCTTCTTTGTTCTGTGGAGTTTTGGCTATCTCCATAGCTCTGGCGTCAGCCATGGGAGTTTAATGCTGTGTCTCTGGCTCCAATAACCGGGGCTTTGAATCTGTTATGGCTGTCCCAGGATCCTCAGCTGGAGCACGCTCGATGAAGAGACCAAAACATTCCCTTTTCTCATGAGAACGGCTCTCTTTGTGATGCGAAAGGGCATGGTTGCTATGAAATTGAGGCAACTGAGGATGTTTATATCAAAAAAGGTTTATATAGAAAAGACACAGTTTGCGTTTAAATAAAATAGTGATTTTCCTTGTAAGGAACATTTTACAATAGCTCCATATGAGACCAGAGACCTACCAATGGGAGCGTTATAGCTTGCCAATTACAGCTATACTGAGATTGTAATGTGGACAACAGGCCTGCTATTTCCCTCACACTCACTCACCTCTCTCTCACTCTCATGCTCTCTGTATTGAGTCTTTCAGAGACAAGGGAAAGAGGAAAAAGAGTGATAGAGAGACAAAGGGGAAAAGACAGTGATGGAGAGAGGAAGAGGGGAAGAGAGGAAGAGGGGGAGAGGGGAAGAGGGGGAGAGGGGAAGAGAGGAAGTGTGCTTGAGGAGAAACGTATGTGATAAATGTCTGACCTGTGTCCCCTACTGTTTTGCCTCAGGGGAGCTTGGGGTTAATCCCTCTCTCTCAAYTCAATTCAAGGGGCTTTATTGGCTGGGGAAACATACGTTTACATTGCCAAAGCAAGGGAAATAGAAGTGAAAATAAACAACACAAAAATGAACAGTAAACATTACACTCACAAAAGTTTAAAATGAATATAAACATTTCAACTGGCATATTATGGCTATACATGGTCTTGTAACGACTTGCAAATAATTAAAGTACAAAAGGGAAAATAAATAAACATCAATACGGGKTGACCTTTTCTTGTGRCAACAGGTCACACATCGTGCTGCTGTGATGACACACTGTGGGATTTCACCCAGTAGATATGGGACTTTATCAAAATTGAATTCTTTTTGGAACTCTTTGTGGGCCTCTGTAATCTGAGGGAAATATGTGTCTCTAATATGGTCATACATTTGGCAGGAGGTTAGGAAGTGCAGCTCAGTTTCCACCTCATTTTGTGKGCAGTGTGCACATAGCCTGTTTTCTCTTGAGAGCCATGTCTGCCTATGGCGGCCTTTCTCGATAGCAAGGATATGCTCACTGAGTCTGTACATAGTCAAAGATTTCCWTAAGTTTGGGTCAGTCACAGTGGTCAGGTATTCTGTCCCTCTGTTAAGGGCCAAAGAGCATTCTAGATTGGTCTGTTTTTTGGTTAGTTCTTTCCAATGTGTCTGTCTGTCTGTCTGTCTGTCTGTCTGTCTGTCTGTCTGTCTGTCTGTATGTCTGTCTGTCTGTCTGTCAGAGACAAAGGACAAAAACCACACACCCTCACCATGTGTGTGCACGTGTCTGTGTGTATTTGGACAAGGCTGTGCGTGTGGTTGTGCCTACAGCGTGTGCAGAATGTGTGTTCACACAATCCCTGTTGTGTGTAAGCTGGGAGCGTTCACCTCACCGTGAACCTCGGAGCACTTCACTCACATTTTTTTGTTGAGGTGTTTCCCCACCTCCTTCCCCTCAGTTTCCCCCCAAAACCCCTGCTGTGCTTTTAGTTTCTGCCACAGATTTTTACTCCTCGGAAAGTCTTCTCAGGCTGATAAGGCAAGAATACTTCTTTTTTATCAAGAGATCTCCCTTTACATTCTATGCTCTCCTGCAGCTGTCTGGACATTTGCACCCAAAATGACTCCCTATTGTCACGTTCCTGACCTATTTCTGTTAGTTTGTTGTATGTGTTAGTTGGTCCGTACGTGAGTTTGGGTGGGCATTCTATGTTGTCTGTTTCTATGTTGGTTTAAGGGTTGCCTGGTATGGCTCTCAATTAGAGGCAGGTGTTAGGCGTTCCTCTAATTGAGAGTCATATTTAGGTAGGTTGTTTCACAGTGTTCGTTGTGGGTGGTTGTCTCCTGTGTCTGTATGTATGTATGTTCGTGCCACACGGGACTGTAGCGTTTGTTTGTAGTCGTGTACCTGTTCGTGCGTTCTTCACGTTATATGTAAGTCCATGTTCAGGTCTGTCTACGTCGTGTTTGTTATTTTGTAGTTTATTCAAGTGTATTTCGTTTCGTCTTCGTCTTGTTTAATAAATATCAATTATGTCATCGTACCTCGCTGCACATTGGTCTTCAGATCCCTCTCTCCTCTCCTCGTCTGAGGAGGAGGAAGATTTAGAGTATCGTTACACCTATTCCCTATTTAACACATCACTCTGGTCTAAAGTAGTGAACTATGTAGGGAATAGGGTTCTATAGGGCTCTGGTCTAAAGTAGTGAACTATGGAACAGAAGGGCCCTATAGAACACTATTCCCTACATAGTTCATCTAGTTTAGTACCAGATGAGCCTATAGAACCCTATTTCCTACATAGTTCACTACTTTAGACCAGAGCCCTATAGAACCCTATTCTACATAGTTCACTTACTTTAGGACCAGAGCCCCTATAGAACCCTAATTCCCTAACATAGTTCACTACTTTAGACCAGAGCCTATTAGAACCCTATTCCCTACATAGTTACTACTTTAGACCAGAGCCCTATAAGAACCCTATTCCCTTACATAGTTCACTTACTTTAGTACCAGAGCCTCTATAGAACCTATTCCCTACATGTTCACTACTTTAGAACCAGAGCCCTATAGAACCTATTCCCTACATAGTTTCACATACTTTAGACCAGAGCCTATAGAACCCTATTCCCTACATAGTTCACATCTTTAGACCAGAGCCCTATAGAACCCTATTCCCTACATAGTTCACCTACTTTAAGACCCCTGCCATTAGCAGCCCTATAGAACCTATTCCCTAACAGTAGTTTCACTACTTCTAGACCAGAGCCCTCTAGAACCTATTCCTAATAGTTTCATACTTTAGACCAGAGCTATAGAACCCTATCCTACATAGTTCACTACTTTAGACCAGAGCCCTATAAGAACGCATATTCCCTACATAGTTCACTACTTTAGACCAGAGCCCTATAGAACCTATTCCCTACATAGTTCACTACTTTAGACCAGAGCCCTATAGAACCCTATATCCTACATAGTTACTACTTTAGACCAGAGCCCTATAGCACCCTATTCCCTACATAGTTCACTACTTTAGACCAGAGCCCTATAGAACCTATTCCTACCATAGTTTCACTACTTTAAGACCAGAGCCCTATAGAACCCTATTCCCTACCATAGTTCACTACTTTAGACCAGAGCCCTATAGAACCTATTCCCTACATAGTTCACATACTTTAGACCAGAGCCTATAGAACCCTGATCTCCCTACCATAC
>NW_019944560.1:0-7188 GCF_002910315.2 Salvelinus sp. IW2-2015 | reverse complement strand
GAGAGAGAGAGACAGAGAGAAAGAAAGAAAGGGAGAGGGAGATACAGTAGAGAGAGAGATGGAGGGAGGGAGGGAGGGAGGGAGGGAGGGGGAGAGAGAGTGAGAGAGATGGGATGGAGGGAGGGACACAGTGCTGCTCAGCCTGATAAAGAAATAGCTGAGGAATGAATAAATCAATGTGGATCCTCAATGCCGGGGATACTTGAGTGCGTTCGGGCAGCGGGCGGCAGGTGAGGCCCACCATAGCAGCTCCCTGACACAGAGAGAACCAGAACACTCACTGATGAAGACAGGAGATGGAGGAGAGGGAATAGAGATGGATAAAGAGAGGTTGATGGATACTGTAAACCTGTTGGGGGTCAAGAGAKTGTTGAGGGTTTAAACGTTACATTTATTGTGTATCTGATACTTAGGCTACTCTTTAGTTTAACTAATGCCAGGATTCTTGCTGAAGTGGCAACAATGGACACTCTCTTACCATTTGAGTTTTTTTTTTTGTTACTTCAAAGAATTCAACACAGTTGGCAACTATTGTATCTGGTATCAAATGATACGTACCTTCAGCATGTCACGTACCAATGCACCAGTGCTATCAACACATTCAACACATCCCCACTGAACTGTAACTTGTTAGCACTGAGCACCGGGTGAGATGTAGGCAGGAGGAAGGTACATCTTAGCACTACACCCACTCTTGGCAGTGTTGCACAGCGGCAGTGGAGTGACTGATGGCCTCAGAGCCTGATGGAAAGCCGAGGGTAATGATGGTGGTGTGTTAGCACTGAGTGAAGTGGCAGGCTATGGTGCTAATTGGGACAAGGGTGTTACTGCTAGAGGGAGGGAGAGAAGGGGAGAGAGGAAGAGAGAAACAGAGAGGGAGAGAGGGAGAGAATATGAGGGAAGGAGAGAGCGAGATGGAGGGACAAAGTGAAAACAGCATTGACAAGGAACCCACATTTTTTGTCAGTCAATATTCTCCCTCTAGTATTCTCCCTCTAGTATTCTCCCTCTAGTATTCTCCCTCTAGTATTCTCCCTCTAGTATTCTCCCTCTAGTATTCTCCCTCCAGGTATTCTCCCTCCAGTATTCTCCCTCTAGTAATTCTCGCTCTAAAGTATTCTCCTCTAGTATTGCTGCCCCTCTAGTATTCTCCCTCTAGTAAATTCTCCCTCTAGTATTACTCCTCTATGTAATTTTTCCCTCTAAGTATTCTCCGCTCTAGTATTCTCCCGCCTCCAGTTATTCTCCCTCCAAGTATTCTCCACTCTAGTATTCTCCCTCTATGTATTCTCCCTCTAGTATTCTCCCTCTGGTATTCTCCCTCTATTCTCCATCTAGTATTCTGCCCTATATTCTCCCCTCTAGTATTCTCCCTCTGTATTCTCGCCTCTATTCTCCCTCTATTCTCCTCTGAGTATTCTCCCTCTAGTATTCTCCCTCTAAGTATTCTCCCTCTATTCTCCCTCTAGTATTTGCTCCCTCTAAGTAATTCTCCTCTAGTATTCTCCCTCTAGTATTCTCCCTCTAGTATTCTCGCCTCTATTCTCCCCTATTAAAGTATTCTCCCTCTAGTATTATCCCTCTATTTCGCTATAGTATGTCCTCCCTTTAGTATTCTCCCTCTATTCCCTCCCTCCTAGTATTCCTTGATCTAGTCATTCTCCTTTAGTAATTCTCCCTCTATTTCCTCTATTATTCCTCCCCTCTATGCTCCCCTCTATCTCGCCTCATAGTATTCTCACCTCTATCTCGCTCTAAAAGTTATTTCTCCCTGCTATTCTCCCGTCTAGTATTCTCCCTCTATTCTCCCTCTTAGTATTCTCCTCTAGGCATTTCTCGCCTTCATATTCTCCCTCTAGTATTCTCCCTCTAGTATTCTCTCTCTATTCTCCCTCTATTCTTCCTCTAGTATTCTCCTCTATACTCCCGTCTAAGTATTTCGGCCTCTAGTCTTTTCGCCTCTAATTCTCCCTAATTAGTATTCTGCCCTCTATTCTCCTGTAGTATTCTTCGCCTTGTAGTATTCCTCCTGTAGTATTCTCACCTGTAATATTCTCCTGTAGTATTCCCTCCTGTAGTTTCTCCCTCTAAGTATTCTCCCCTCTATTCTTGCCTTTAAGTATTCTCCCTCTAAATTCTCCCTCTATATCCTCTTAGTATTCTCCTCTAGTAATTCGCCCTCTCAGTATTCTCCCTATTGGTATTCTCCCTCTAGTAATTCTCCCTCTACGTATTCTCCCTCTAATTCTCCCTTTAGTCATTCTCCCCTCAGTAGTAATTCTCCTCTAGTATCTCCCTTTAGTATTCTCCCCTCCTATTCTCCCTCTAGTAATTCTCGATCTAGTATTCTCCTTTAGTATTCTCCCTCTATTTTCCACTCTATTTTCCCTACTAGTCATTCTCCCTCTATGCTCCCTTCTATTCTCCTGCCTCAGTATTCTCACCTCTATTCTCCCTCTAGTATTCTCCCTCTATTTCTCCCTCTTTTCTCCCTAGTATTTCTCCTATTTTCTCCCTCTAGTTTTCTCCTCTATTCTCCTTTTTTCTCCTCCTAGTATTCTCCCTTATTTCCTCTATTTTCCCTCTAGTATTCTCCCTCTAGTATTCTCCCTCTTTTTCTCCCTCTAGTTTTCTCCCTCTATTCTCCCTATTTTTTCTTCGCCTCTAGGTATTCTCCCTGCTAGTATTCTCCCTCTAGTATTCTCCCTCTATTCTCCCTCTAGTTTTTTCTTCCTCTATTCTCCCTTATTAGTATCCTCGCTCTATTCTCCTCTAATTCTCCCTCTAGTATTCTCCTCTATTCTCCCTTTAGTATTCTCCCTCTAATTCCTCCCTCTAAGTATTCTCCCTCTAGTATTCTCCTCTAGTATTCTCGCCTCTAATCTCCCTCTAAGTATTCTCCCCTCTATTCTCCCTCTAGTATTTCTCCTCTAGTATTAACCTCCCTCTAGTAATTCTCCTCTAATCTCCCTCTAGTATTCTCCCTCTATTCTCCCTCTAGTATTCTCCTCTAGTATTCTCCCTCTAGTATTCTTCCTCTAGTATTCTCACTCCTATTCTCACTCTAATTCTTCCCTCTAGTATTCTCCCACCTCTAGTATTCTCCCCTTTAGTATTCTCCCTCTATTCTGCCCTCTAGTATTCTCACTCTATTCTCCCTTTACGTATTCTCCCTCTAGGTAATTCTCCTTTAGATATTCTTCTATTCTCGCTCTATTCCTCCCTCTAGTATTCTCGCCTCTAGTATTCTCCCTTTAGTATTCCTCCTTTAGTATTCTCCCTCTAGTATTCCTCCCCTCTATTCTCCCTCTATTCTCGCCTCTAGTATTCTCGCCTTTAAGTAATTCTCCCTCTATTCTCCCTCTAGTATTCTGCGATCTAGTACTTCTCTTTAGTATTCTCTCCTCTAGTATTCTCCCTCTATTCTCCCTTTAAGTATTTCCCCTCCTCTAGTATCTCCTCTTTAGTAATTGCTTCCCTCTATTGCTTCTTTAGTATTTCTCCCTCTTTTCACTCTATTTCTCCCCTCTAGTATTCTAACCTCTAAGTATTCGCCCTCCAGTATTCTCCCTTTGGTATTTCTCCCTCTAGTATTCTCCCTCTAGTATTCTCCCTCTATTTCTCCTTTAGTATTCTCCCTCTAGTATTCTCCCTCATTCTCCCTCTAGTATTGCTCCCTTTAGTATTCTTCCCTCTATTCTCCCTCTAGTATTCCCCTCTATTTCTCCTCTATTTTCCCCTCTAGTATTCTCCCCTCTAGCATTCTTCCCCTCTTTTTCTCGCTCCTAGTATTCTCCTTTAGTATTCTCCCTATATTACCTGCCCTTTATAGTTCTCTCGCTCTAAGTATTCTCCCTCTAGTATTCTCCTCCTCTATGCCTCCCTCTATTCTCCCTCTAGTATTCTCCCTCTATGTCTCCCTCGGGAGGGTATTCTCCCCTCTATTCTCCCTCTATATTTCCCTCTAAATTTTCCTGCTAGCATTCTTTCCTCTTTTCTGCCTCTAAGTATTCTCCCTCTATTCTGCCCTCTATTTTCTCCTCTCTATTCTCCCTTCTAGTATTCTCCCTCTAGTATTCCTCCCTCAGTTATAATCTCGACCTCTAATTCTCCATCTAGTTTTCGTCCGCTCTATTCTCCCTTTAGTATTCTCACTCTATTCTCCCTCTATTCTCCCTCTAGTATTCTCCCTCAGTATTCTCCCCTCTATTCTCCCTCTAGTATTCTCCCTCTAGTATTCTCCTCTATTCTCCCTCTAGTAATTTCCCCTTAGTATTCTCCCTCTGTATTCTGCCCTCTAATCTCCCTCTAGTAATTCTTCCCTCTATTCTCCTCTAGTATTCTCCTTAGTAATTCTCCTCTAAGTATTCTCCTCTAATCTTCGCCTCTAGTATTGCTCCTGCTAATTCTCCCCATCTAGTATTCTCCCTCCTAGTATTCTCCCCTAGTATTCTCCGCCTCTAGTATTCTCCCTCTATTCTCCCTTTATATTCTCCATCTAGTCATTCTCCTCTATTCTCGCCTCTAGTATTCTTGATGCTAGTATTCTCCCTTTAGTATTCTCCCTCTAGTTATTCCTCTATTATTTCGGAGCTCTAGGCTATCTATGCTCGTCCCCTAATTCTCCCTCCTAGTATTCTCCCTCTATTCTCGCCTCTAAGTATTCTCCCTCTATTCTCCCTCTAGTATTCTCCCTCTATTCTCCCTCTAGTATTTCTCCCTCCTAGCAATTCTCCCTCTATTCTCCCTCTAGTATTATCCCTCTAGTATTCTTCCTATTCTCCTCTATTTCCCGTCTAGTATTCTCCCTCTATTCTCCCCTCTAAGTATTCTCCCTCTATTCTCCCTCTATTCTCCTCTAGTATTCGCCTTAGTCTTTTCCCTCTATTTTCCCTTTAGTATTTCTCCCTCTACTCTTCCTCTAGTATTCTCCCTGTAAGTATTTCTCCCCTGTAGTATTCCCCTCTAAAGTATTCTGCCCTGTAGTATTCTTCCCTCGTAGTAATTTCTCCCTGTAGTTATTCTCCTGTAGTATTCTTCCCCTGTAGTATTCTCCCTGTAGTATTCTCCCTCTAGTATTCTCCCCTCTATTTCTTCCTTTTAGTATTCTCCTCTATATCTCCCTCTAGTATTACTCCCTCTAGTAATTCGCTCCTCCGCCGTATTCTCCCTTTGGTATTCCCCCCCTTTTCCCCCTTAAAGGTTTTTTTTTTTTGTTTCCCCCTCCAGCTTTTTTTTTCCCCCCCTCTTAAATTTCCATTCCCCTCTCCTGTTAGTAATTCTCCTGCTAGTAATTCTCCGGCGCTGCCTAATTGGCTCCCTCTAGTAAATTTCCCTTTAGTATTCTCCTCTATTCCTCCCCCTGCTAGTAATTCCTCGATCTAGTATTCTCCCTTTAGTATTGCTCCCTCTATTCTGCCCTCTAGTATTCTCCACCTCTATGCTCCCTCTATTCTGCCCTCTAAGTATTTCTCCCTCTATTTTCCTCTAGTATTCTCCCTTTTTCTCCCTCTAGTATTCTCCCTCTATTCCTCCCTTTTTTCGTACTTTTGAGTATTCTCCCGCTAGTATTCTCCCCTCTAGTATTACTCCTTATTCTCCTCTAGTTTTCTCCCTCATTCTCCCTTTAGTATTCTCACTCTATTCTCTCCGCTCTATTTCTCGCCTCTAGTATTCTCCCTGCGATTCTCCCTTTAGTATTCTCTTCTCTATTCTCCCTCTAGTATTCTCTCTTATTCTCCCTCTAGTATTCTCCTCTAACGTATTCCTGCCCTCTAATCATCCTCTAGTATTCTCGCTCTATTCTCCTCTAGTATTTCTCCCTCTAGTATTCTCACCTCTAGTATTCTCCCTCTAGTTTCTCCCTCTAGTATCTCCCTCTAAGTATTCTCCTCTAGTAATTCTCCCTCTAGTATTCTCCGCTGGGCTAGTATTCTTCCTCTAAGTATTCTCACTCTGATTCTCACACTCTATTCTCCCTCTAGTATTCTCCCTCTAGTATTCTCCCTTTAGTATTCTCCTCTTATTCTCCCTCTAAGTATTCCTCCTCTATCCTCCCTTAGTATTCTCCCTCCTAGTATTTCTCCCTCTAGTATTCCTCCCTCTATTCTCTCCTCTAGTATTCTCCTCTATTCCTCCTTTAGTATTGGCTCCCTCTAGTATTCTCCCCTCTATTCTCGCCCTCTAGTATTGCTCCCTCTAGTATTTCTCGCGGCCTCTATTCTCGCCTCTAGTATTTCCGTCTATTCTCCCCTCTAGTAATTCTCTCCTCTAGTATTCTCCCTCTAGTGTATTCTTCCATCTATTCCTCCTCTAGTATTCTCCTCCTAGTATTCCTCCCTCTAGTATTCTCCCTCTAGATCTTCGCGCTCTAAGTATTCCTCCCTCTAGTAATTCTCGTGTATTCTCCTCTAATCTCCCTCCCTAGTAATGTCTCCCTCTATTCTCCCTCTAGTATTCTCCCTCTAGTATTCTCCCTCTAGTATTCTCCCTCTAATCTCCCTCTAGTATTCTTTCCTCTAAGTAATTCTCCCTCTAGTATTTCCTCTAGTATTTCTCCTCTAGTAATTCTCCCTCTAGTATTCTCGCCTCTAGTATTCTCCCTCCCAGTATTCTCCCTCTAGTAATTCTTGATGCTAGTATTCTCCCTTTAGTAATTCTCCTCTTATTTATCTCTATTATTCTCCCTCTATTGGGGGCTCCCTCTACTTCTCCCTCTAGTATTCTCCCTCTATTCTCCCTCTAGTATTCTGCCCTCTATTCTCCCTCTAGTAATTCTCCCTCTAATTCTCCCTCTAGTATTCTCCCTCTAGCATTCTCCCTCTATTCTCCCTCTAGTATTTCTCCCTCTAGTTTTCTCCCTCTAGGTATTCTCTCTCTATTCTCACCTCTATTCTCCCTCTAGTATTTCTCCCTCTATTCCCTCGTAGTATTTTCCTCTATTCTCCTCTACTTCAACGCCTCTAGTATTCTCCCTCTAGTATTCTCCCTCTAGTATTCTCCTCCTCTCTTCTCCTTTAAGTATTCCTCTCTCTATTCTCCCTCCTATTCTCCCGTCTAGTATTCTCCTCTAGTATTCGCCCTCAACAGTATTTCTCCGCTTTGGTATTCTCCCTCTACGTATTCTCCTCTAGTAGTCTCCCTCCGTATTTCTCCTTTAGTTATCTCCCTCTAGTATCTCCCTTTAGT
>NW_019944559.1:81513-91978 GCF_002910315.2 Salvelinus sp. IW2-2015 | reverse complement strand
GTCATTCATACTGGGGCCAACTACCTCACCCCTCCCAACCCGTGCTTCTCTTCCCTGGGCTGTCAATACTGGACACACTACCTCCCCCCCCCTCCAAGTGCTTCCCTTCTGCCTGGCTTTCAATACTGGGAACTACCTCCCCCCCTATCCAAGGTGCTTCTCTCCTGGCGTTCATACTTGGTAACTACCTCCCCTCCAGGAGGTTGCTCTTCTTCCTGGCTGTCTACTGTCACTACTCGGAAGGTTTCACTCTCTGCATACTGTCTACCTCCCTCCAAGGTGGACTTCTCTCCTGGGCGTCATACTGGTAAACTACCTCCCCTCCTAGGTAGGGCTTCTCTCCTGCTTCATACGGTGTTGACACATACCTCCCCTCCAAGGGTGTTTCTCTCCTGTGCTGTCTCCACTTGGATAACTACTCCCCTCCAAGGTGCTTCTCTCCTGGCTTGTCATACTGGTAAACTTACCTCCCCTCCAAGGTGCTTCTTCCTGGCTGCTCATACTGGACTACCTCCCTCCAAGGTGCTTCTCTCCTGGCTGTCATCATACTGGATGGACACTACCTCCCCTCCAAGTTGCTTTCTCCTTGGCTGTCATACTGGCATCTACCTCCCCTCCAAGTGTATGCTTCTTCTCCTGGCGGTCTCTTGGTAACTACCTCCCCTCCAGGTGCTTCTCTCCTGGCTGTCATACTGGTAAACTACCTCCCCTCCAATTTTCTTTGGCTGTCTCTGGTACTACTCTCCTCCAGTGCTGCTGGCTGCATACTGGGACACTACCTCCCCTCCAAGTGCTTTCTCCTGGCTGTCATACTGTGGTAACTACCTCCCATCCAGGTGGCTTCCTAAGACAATAGAATCTCTCAACTGGACACTACCTCCCTCCAAGGTCTTCTTCTCATGGCTGTCATACTGGTAACTCGGCCTGTTGCATTGCTGTTTTGATGGGCCCCAGGCATTTAATACAATTACTAAGTCAGCGCTCTCGCCTGTTGTTGTTATTTATGCGGCAGTTTGCTGAGGCTATCGTTGTCGATGTTTATTTGTAGGTCCTTAGTGTTGGCTGGGTTCTAGTCTGTACGTTGGGTTTATTTTGGGTCCCTAGTTGTTGGCTGCGGTTCTAGTCTGTGGTTGTGTTTATTGTGGGGTCCTAAGATGTTGGCTGGGTTCTTAGGTCTTGTGGTTGTGTTTATTGTGGGTCCTAGTTGTTGGCTGGGTCTAGTCGTGGTTGTGTGTTTATTGTGGGTTCCTTAGTGTTGGCTGGGTTTCTAGGCTGTGTGGTTGTGTTTTTTGTGGGTCCTTAGTGCTGGCTGGGTTCTAGTCTGTTGTTGTGTTTATTTTGGTCCTAGTGTTGGCTGGGTTCTAGTCTGTGGTTGATGTTTATATGTAGTCCTAGTGCTGGCTGGGTTCTAGTCTTTGTGGTGGTTTATTGTGGTGATGGTCCGAGTGCTGGGCTGGGGTTCTAGGTCTGTGGTGTTATTGAAGGGTCCTAGTGCTGGGCTGGGTTCTGTCTGTGGGTGTGTTTTTTGTGGGGTCCTAGTGCTGGCTGGGGTTCTAGTTTGGTTTGTGTTTATTGTGGCGGGGTCTAGTGCGCTGTGGTCTAGGTCTGTGGTTGAGTTTATTGTGGGTTCCGAAAGTGCTGGCTGGTTCTTCCTGTGGTTGTGTTTATTGTAGGTCTTAGTGCTGGCTGCGGTTCTACTGTGGTGTGGTGTTATGTGGGTCCTAGTGTTGGCATGGGTTCTAGTCTGTGGTTTGTGTTTTATTGTGGGTCCTAGTGTTGGCTGGGTTCTAGTCATGTGGTTCTGTTTAATTGTGGGTCCTAGTTGCTGGCTGGGTTCTGAAGTCTGTGGTTGTGTTTATTTTGGGTCTGTGTTGGCGTGGTTCTATCTAGGTGTGTGTTGTATTTGTCAGGTCCTAGTTGCTGGCTGAGGTTCTGTCTTGTGTTGCGTTTATTGTGGGTCGTGTGCTGGCTGGCTTCTAGTCTGTTGGTGGGTTTATTGTAGGTCCTAGTGCTGGCTGGGTTCTAGTCTGTGGTGGTGTTTATTGTGGGTCCTTAGTGCTGGCTGGGTTCTAGTCTGTTGGTTTTGTGTTTATTGTGGGTCCTAGTGCTGGCTGGGTTCTATCTGTGGTTGAGTTTATGTGGTGTCCGAGTGCGTGGCTGGGTTCTAGTCTGTGGGTTTGGGTTTATTTGTAGGTCCCTAGTGCTGGCTGGGTTCTAGTCTGTGGTTGGAGTTTATTGTGGGTCTTAGTGGCTGGCTGGGTTTCTAGTTTGTGGTTGGGTTCTAGCTTTGCTGCCTAACAACCTGTGGTTAACCCTACAAAACTGTTGTGATTCAATCTAATTTACCCATGGCACTGTCTTGGCATATGAGTTACCTTACAGCTGTTCCTCACCAAACCTCTCTTATTTGCATGGATTTTGAACTGAGTTATTTTTCCAAAATGGCGTCCGCCACCACGGTGGAAACTGCAGCAACCCACTCCCAGAGACTAAGAACGTTTCATCCCATGTACGAGCTGCACCTACGATGTGGAAACGGGTCAGCTTCATTGAGACGACTTGCCAGCGTATCCTCGTAGGTCCCACTCTAAGACATTAAGTGTTCTCACCCGTAATTTCCATCAAACCCCCCCCTCCCCAAGCCCCCCCCCCCCCTCCCCTCCCAGCTTCCAACCCCTCCTGCCTCCCCTCCCATCCAGCCCCCCTTGAAGAATAAAAGGAGCAAGGCTCTCTATGGGCAGCTACTGATCCTGTATCCCAGCGGAGGTACGTCACACACCGTAAACCGAGCGCAAGGCGGTGGTCTTTGGTGAATGGGTCTGAAATGGCTTTGGGTGATCCCATACTGTTGACCAACAGTTTCACCCACCTGCTTCCAGAGATTCCTGCTCCTTCATCCTCTACCCTGTGCTTCCCGGGAGGAGGGGGGGGGGCTTCGATGAAGGATATCACAGGATTTCTTCCGTCCGTCCTACATCATCAGCCTAAGGACTGCTGCTGTCATAGTGCATGTGGGATCAAATGCCATAACAAAAAAGGGTAAATCAGAGATGATGAAACAGGATTTTATAGAGCTGATCAACACCCTGACAGGATCTGAAAAGCAGCCAATTATCTCTGGCCCCGTGCCGTCGCTGGGTCATGGGCTGCAAAATGTTCAACTCGAAGCACTTCATATCTGGCTTAAATACTACTGCCACTCTGTTGGTAAAACTTTAAATTGACACTTTTTGGAAACAAAAGATGTACTACAGGGATGATGGAACCAAACCAACTAGGAACCRAGACAGACCAAGCATCTCTCAGGAGGTAATACCTCCCATCCTCTCTAATCATTAACATAGTAGTGTTGTCTATACTGCCAGGGGTCAAATGTCATCTTGTACCCAATCGTTTGAACTCCTCTCTTAGATCTGTTTTCGTTGGCTCAAAAGAGGAGCCCTCTGTGGTCTGCTGACCCAGTGCTTTTAGTTCAAATGGGAATTACAAAAACTTGAATACCACTTTCAAATCAAGTACAGCTTTGGGCTTTTGCACGATAGCAGCTAAGTCTGTTCCATCAAATCAAATTTTATTTGTCACATACAGTTGAAGTCGGAAGTTCGCACACAGTACACCTTAGCCAAATGTATTTTTTWAAATCAGTTTTTCACAATTCCTGACATTTAATCCTAGTAAAAATTCCCTCTTTTAGGTCAGCTAGGATCACCACTTTAGTGCAAGGGGCCTATGATCAAGCCTTGGGGTACACCCTTGCTGACAGGCAGTAGCTTTGATAGCAGATGTTCTAAATGTATACACTGCACTCTTTGAGAGGTAGTTAGACCCCTCAGAGACACCAATACTCCTTAGCCGGCCCACAAGAATGGAATGGCCGTATCAAAATCTTTGGCCAAGTCAATAAAAAGAGCTGCACAATATTGCTTAGAATCAAGGGCAATGGTGACATCATTTAGGACCTTTAAGGATGCAGTGACACATCCATAACCTGAGTGGAAACCAGATTGCATACCAGAGAGAAGACTATAGACATAAAGAAAGCCAGACAGTTGATTATTGACAAGTTGTTCCAACACTTTTGATAAACAGGGCAAAATAGAAATAGGCCTATAACAGTTACGATCAGCTTGATCTCCCCCTTTAAATAAAGGACGAACCGTGACTGCCTTCCAAGCAGTGGGAACCTCCCCAGAAAGGAGAGACAGGTTAAAAAGGTCAGAGATAGGCGTGGCAATGATATGGGGCAGCAACCTTAAAGAAGAATTTGTCTAAACCATTTTTGGGGATCGATTAAGGAGCTCCTTTAGCACCTCAAACTCAGTGACCGTCTGCAGGGAGAAACTTTGTAGCGGGGCAGGGGGAAAAGAGGAAGGTGCATTGGGGCTAGTGGCATTAGAAGGGTGATGAGGAAATGTTGGACGGGCAAGGAGGCATGGCTGAGTCAAATAGGAATCCTGACTTAATGAAGTGGTGATTAAAGCGCTCACCCATGTGTTTCTTGCCACATCATCAACATTAAGGGACATGGGAAGCTGTGAGTAGGAGGGCTTATTCTCCAGGTCTTTAACCGTTTTCCAGAACTTCTTGGGGTTAGACCCACAGAGAGAGAACTGCTGATGAAAGCTCATTCTATACCATTTTACAGAGGCCAGTTTACTAAGGAAGGCTTACMCATTAAAGTTTTTTTTAGCAAGCGTCTGACAAATCAGGACAGGTTGTTTCACTTAGTAGCCATTATGAACACAGGCTGTAAAACAAGTCATTACAGAAAACACCAGACTGATACCTATCAGGATTATTTGTGAGGATAACATCGAGAAGAGTAGCCTTTTCTGGGTGTTTAGGGTCATACCTTGTGGGATTGGTAATAATCTGAGAAATCTTAAACCGTCCTCCTTCAGCACCGGCCGGTACCCTACCTGCCCTAAGCTCTCTCCTGACCCCTTACACTTGGTCTGAATTTGTCCTGCTAAAGAAATGGGACTTGGTCAGGTGGTTTAAGCATGTCCCAGTTTATGTCACCTAGCAGGACAAATTCAGACCAAGTGTAAGGGGTCAGGAGAGAGATTAGGGCAGGTAGGGTACCGGCCGGTGCTGAAGGAGGACGATAGCACCCAGKAACAGTCAACAGAGAGCTATTTGAAAGTTTACTGCTTAAAACTAGCAAATCAAATTGTTTGGGGAGAGACTTGGAGACAACCGAGCACTGAAGGTGATCCTTGGTAAAGATCGCCACTCCACCACCTTTGGAAGATCCGTCTTGCCATCAGTATTCAAAACACTCTTTCTTAACCACGTCTCAGTAATGACCAACACATCTGGATTGGAGCTGTGAACCCACACTTTCTATTGATCCATTTTAGGTAATAAGCTTCTAGTGTTAAAACGTGCAGAAAACCCAGGCTTGGTGGCTCGGGTGGTTGTTGTCCTTGATGATCTTTTTGGCCTTCCTGTGACATTAGGTGCTGTAAGTGTCCTGGAGGGAAGGTAGGGCAGACCTCATCACCCTCTGAAGAGCCCTGCAGTTGCGGGCAGTGCAGTTGCAGTACCAGTAGGTGATACAGCCCGACAGGATGCTCTGAATTGTGAATCTGTAAAAGTGTGTGAGGGTTTTAGGTGCCAAGCCACATTTCTTCAAGCCTCCTGAGGTTGAAGATGCAATGTTGCTCCTTCTTCACCACACTGTCTGTGTGGAACATTTCAGTTTGTCAGAAACGCKGAGGAACTTGAAGCTTATCCATCGAAGTGGTCCCATCGATGTGAATAGGGGGGGTGCCGTTTCCCGAAGTCCACAGCTCCTTTGTTTTGTTGACGTTGGGTGAGAGGTTATTTTCCTGGCACTACACTACAAGGGCCCTCACCTCCTCCCCGTAGGCTGTCTCGTCATTGTTGGTAATCAGGCCTACTACTGTTGTGTCATCTGCAAACTTCAATTGAATTTACCACAGGTTGACTCAAGTTGTAGAAACATATCAGGGATGATCAATGGAAACAGGATGCACCGGAGTTCAGTTTTGAGTCTCATAGCAGAGGGTCTGAATACTTTAAATAATAGACAATAACTTTGTGTAAATATTAATAAATTTGATACAAAAATTACAAACATGTTTTCACTTTGTCATTATGGGGTATTGTGTGTAGATTGTTGAGGATTTTTTTGTTATTTAATCCATTTTAGAAAAAGTCTGTAAAGTAACAAATTTCAAGCGGTCTGAATACTTTCCGAAGGCGCTGTGTGTGTGTGTGTGTGTGTTACGTGTGCATGTCCGTGTGTGGTGTTATACGGTGTTGGTGTGGTTGTGTGTGTATCCGTGTGTGTGTGTGTGTGTGTGCGTGTGTGTGTGTTGTGGTGTGTGGGTTCTAGGTTCCTGGGGTCTAGGTTCCTGGGGTCTAGGTTCCTGGGGTCTAGGTTCCTGGGGTCTAGGTTCCTGGGGTCTAGGTTCCTGGGTTCTGGGATCTAGTTCCTGGGTTCTATGTTCCTGGGTTCTATGTTCCTGGGTTCTATGTTCCTGGGTTCTATGTTCCTGGGTTCTATGTTCCTGGGTTCCAGGTTCCTGGGCTCCAGGTTCCTGGGTTCCAGGTTCCTGGGTTCCTCTTGATTTCTCAACCACCTGGTATTACTCTGTCAGTTCGGGGGGAAAAAATCTATTTCATTTGAGTTGTTATTAGTATAAAAAGTGAAATAATTGTTCAACATGTCTTTCAAGAAGAGACAGTTAATGGGTTAATACAGCATATCAGTGCCCACAACATGGCTAAACCAGAGACTGGGATTGATGCTTTCACAGAAACAGTGGAAACCCTATGGACATGACCAACTCTCTTTTTAAGCCAATCGCGGATAACTAACCAACTAAGCCTGAATCTGTAGAGAGAAAAGCCTCTTAACTGCCTGCCGAAAGCTCTCTGTTCTGTTCTCCTCCTCATACATCACAGAAGCATCCAATGAGAAGCTCTTATGATACCTAAACGAAGGCTTTGGATAAATGAGATGTATGAACAAGAAGAGGACAGGCCATGGAAAATAAGCTGTAGCCATGGCTGTGAGAGAGAAGAGGGGGACAGAGAAGATATGGCGTCTCCAGTCTCCTTTACTCTACTCTATCCTCCCCTCTTCCCTCCCCCTCCTTTCCTCTCTGAGACAGAGCTGAGACAAAAGCAGAGAGAGAGCTGAAACCTGAGCGAGAGCTGAGACCGCGAGCGAGCTTAGAGAGAGACAGAGAGAGACAGAGATGAGACCGAGCTGAGACAGAGATGAGAGAGCTGAGACAGAGCTGAGAAAAGAAAGAGAAAGAAAGAGAGAGAGCTGAGAAAAGAAAGAGACAATAGATTGACATTTTCTCAACAAGAAGTTCATGAATTTATTACTGCTGAATTTGAAAGCTAATCCTCTACTTGGGGAATGCTTGCCTTTTGTTAGCTTTTGAGAAGTCATCACAAAAGGAGACATTTGGGGTTGTTCTTAATTTCGCCTTAAATTAGCGTTGTAACAAATAGCGATGATCGACTGCAGGCAGTGGAGGGTCTTCGCTACTGCACGGTAACTCGTCTTTCCAAGCTAGTCGGAGACTTCCAGTTTGGTGTGGCGCCATTTCCGTTCCAATTTTCTGGAGAGACTTGCTTCAGAGCTCGGGTATTCTGTTACTACCAGGAGCTAGTTTTTATGAGAAATGTTTTTAGTGTTTAGGGGTGCAACTGCACTAGGGTATTGCGCACTGGTTTAAGTTTAGATCCTCAGTTAGGTGGTTAACTGATTGATGTCTTGGGTAGGCAGAGGAGTCTGGAAGGCATCAGGAATCTGTTGTGGTTGTCTGAGAATTTTATGGCACGACGTTTTGATGCTCTCCTTGGTTGGGGTCTGAGCAGATTTTTTGTTGCTTGCAAACGTATAAAATGGTGGTCCGATAGTCCAGGATTATGAGGAAAAACATTAAGATCCAACATTTATTCCATGGGACAAAACCAGGTCCAGAGTATGACTGTGGCAGTGAGTAGGTCAGAGACATGTTGGACAAAACCCACTGAGTCGATGACGCTCAGTGAATAAATTGAGTTTATGGTGTGAAAATTCGATGCTATAAAGTCAGACAGCTAATGTTAGCTAGCATACAATTAAAAATTCAGAGAGCTAACATAGTAACCAACCAATTCGCTGTAGTATTAACTGGTCTATGACTCTTGCCGGTGTTTTACCGAAATACTCCCCTCTGTGCAGAATTCTTCCCCCCCTCCACACTACTCAATTCTTCATTGCAGCGATACTTTGCTAGTTGGGATTTCTCATAACGTTAGGCTACGTTTCATTTGATTTTTTTTATGTTGGTTTGCGCGGGGGTGGGGCCACTAGTAATGTCTTCAGTTTTCGGTTTGGCTATTTGTTTAAAGTGTATTAGTCTATAAATAAACCTCTTGCCAAAATTCGTCATCTCTCCATGTCTTGTTCAACTAGTAGTTGTTCTGAAAGGTTATTGCCTACATTTTTCCTCCTCACGTACATCAATTATTCATGCTCTTTCCTGATGTGAAGAAAGTCATCTTAGCAAAACATAATGTCAAGTAGTCTATACATCTTTACATCATTACATGTATTTTCTGAGCAACAGGGAACAATAGTATAGGTTTCTTGTAGCAAGAATTATATAAATACATGTGTTTTAGTGGCCATCTAGTCAGAAGTTGGATCAAGGATAACTTGAAAGATCATATAAATGTTTTTGTTTTTTAATCTACCATTATATTAAATTATAAATTGACAGTGTTTTGGAGGAGAGTGACTGTTATTTTTCTCTCATGATGTTAACGTCTTTGTCCATATTTGAAAAGACAATCGACTCCCCAGCAAACTGGGGAAAAAAATGTGATGGCCATTTCAGTTTTCCCCAACGAAATGTTACACTCAAGATTCTAATTCACAAGTAACAACGACAGCTATGATGGCCATGACCTTCAACTTTAGACAGACACACACACAATACATACATACATACATACACACATACATACACACTAATACACATATTACATACACACATAATACATAATAAAAACAACAGGAGCACCACATTCTCCCAAAGGTTTGCTTAGAAAGTTTCTTCTTTGTATAAATGTTTATAAATGAGGCTCCTGGTCAGTAATTGGGGAGTCCGGATTTTGATTGTCCTTTATAGCTTTTTCTAACTCATTCAACTTCTCATGAATTTGGCGTTTGTTCTGCGTTTGTGTCATTTTGAACGGTGTTGTAGTGTTTTAAAATGGGTTGTCCATATGTCACTATTTTGTATCGCTAATTCCTCTTGTTTTGATAAAAAACATTCTCCCAATTTTGCCAGAAGTTGTTTGTGTTTATGGACTCCTCAATTAGTGTCTGCTGCTTGCTGTTGTACTGGGCTTTTTTTGGTTCTGAGTGTACGTTTATAGAGTTTTTAAAGTCTCACAGTAATAGACTTTTCACAGCTGTTTCTCTGTCTCAGCTCTCTCTCTCTCCTTGCTCTCGCTCTCTCTCTCTTTCTCTCCATGCTTTTTCTCTCAATTCAAA
The DNA here is from genome assembly GCF_002910315.2 of Salvelinus sp. IW2-2015. Classification (NCBI taxonomy): domain Eukaryota; kingdom Metazoa; phylum Chordata; class Actinopteri; order Salmoniformes; family Salmonidae; genus Salvelinus; species Salvelinus sp. IW2-2015. The sequence goes on along the minus strand of NW_019944559.1, from coordinate 82,443 downwards.
TTAATTCAATTCAATTTGCTTTATTGGCATGATGTAACAATATTTCCAAGCTCTCCTTTCTCTCTCTGTCTCAGCCTCCCTCTCTCTCCTGTCTCAGTTCTCTCTCTCAGGTCTCTCTCTCCCTCAGCTCTCTCTCTCAGCTCTCTCCCTCATCTCTCGCACTTCCTCAGCCCTTTCTCTCTCTGTCTCAGCCTCTCTCTCTCTCTCCTGTCTCAGTTCTCTCTTTCAGGTCTCTCTCTCCCTCAGCTCTCTCTCTCAGCTCTCTCCTCATCTCTCGCACTTCCTCAGCTTTCTCTCTCTCCTCAGCCCTTTCTCTCTTTGCTCTCTCTCTCTCTGTCTCAGCTCGCTCTGTCTCTGTCTCAGCTCTTCTTTCTGCTGTCTCAGCTCTCTCTCTTCTTCTCAGCTCTCTCTCTTTTCAGCTCTCTGTCTCTGCTCTGTCTCAGCTCTGTCCTCTCTGTTTCAGCTCTGTCTCAGCTCTGTCTCTCTCTGTCTCTCTCTGTCTCAGCTTTGTCTCTCTCTGTTCATCTCTGTCTCTCTCTGCCTGTCTCAGCTCTCTCTCTTTCTCTCTCTTTCTTTTCTCAGCTCTCTCTCTTCTCCTCTTTCTTTCTCGCTCTCTTTCTTTTCTCAGCTCCTCTCCTCTGTCTCTCTCTGTCTAGCTCTGTCTCTCTCTATCTCACTCTGTCTTTCTCTGTCTCTCTCTGTCTCACTCTGTCTCTCTCTTGTTCTCTCTCTCTCTGTCTCACTCTGTCTCACTCTGTCTCTCTCTGTCTTCTCTGTCTCCCTGTTCCTCTCTCTGTTCCTCTCTGTCTCACTCTGTCTCTCCTGTCCTCTCTCTGTCTCTCTCTGTCTCTCTCTGTTCTCTCTCTGTTTCATCTCTTGTCTCTCTGCCTGTCTCTCGAGCTCTCTCTCTTCTTTTCTCTCAGTCTCTCT
>NW_019944559.1:75069-76901 GCF_002910315.2 Salvelinus sp. IW2-2015 | reverse complement strand
TGCCATCATAGCTGTGTCGTTGTGTACTTGTGAATTAGAATCTTGAGTGTAACATTTCGTTGGGGAAAACTGAAATGGCCCATCACATTTTTTTCCCCCAGTTTGCTGGGGAGTCGATTGTCTTTTCAAATATGGACAAAGACGTTAACATCATGAGAGAAGAAAATAACAGTCACTCTCCTCCAAAACACTGTTCAATTTATAATTTAATATAATGGTAGATTAAAAAACAAACATTTATATGGATCTTTCAAGGTTATCCTTGATCCAACTTCTGACTAGATGGCCACTAAAACACATGTATTTAAATAATTCTGCTACAAGAAACCTATACTATTGTTCCCTGTTTGCTCAGAAAAATACATGTAATGATGTAAAGATGTATAGACTACTTGACATTATGTTTTGCTAGATGACTTTCTTCACATCAGGAAAGGCAATGAATAATTGATGTACGTGAGGAGGGAGTAAAATGTAGGCAATAAACATTTCAGAACAACTACTAGTTGAACAAGACATGGGAGAGATGACGAATTTTGGCAAAGAGGTTTATTTATAGACTAATACACTTTAAACAAATAGCCAAACCGAAAACTGAAGACAWTACTAGTGGCCCCACCCCCGCGATCAAACCAACATAAAAAAAATCAAATGAAACGTAGCCTAACGTTATGAGAAATCCCAACTAGCAATGTATCGCTGCAGAAGAATTGAGTATGTGTGGAGGGGGGGAGAGAATTCTGGCAAGGGGGAGTATTTCGGTAAAACACCGGCAAGGAGTCATAGACCAGTTAATACTACAGCGAATTGGTTYGGTTACTAATGTTAGCTCATCTGATGTTGTAATGTTAGCTAGCTAACATTAGCTGTCTGACTTTATTAGCATGCTAATTTTCACACCATAAACTCAATTTATTCACTGAGCCGTCATCGCAGCTCTTTCAGTAGTTTAGTTGGAATAGGGTCCAGTATGCAGCTTGAAGGTTTAGAGGCCATGATTATTTTCAACATTGTGTCAAGAGATTTAGTACTAAAACACCTTAGTGTCTCCCTTGATCCTAGGTCCTGGCGAGTTGTGCAGACTCAGGACAACTGAGCTTTGGAGGAATACGCAGATTTAAAGAGGAGTCCGTAATTTGCTTTCTAATGATCATGATCTTTTCCTCAAAGAAGTTCATGAATTTATTACTGCTGAATTGAAAGCTATCCTCACTTGGGGAATGCTGCTTTTTAGTTAGCTTTGAGACAGTATCAAAAAGAACATTTCGGGTTGTTCTTATTTTCCTTAATTAGGTTGTAAAAATAGGATGATCGAGCAGCAGTGAGGGCTCTTCGATACTGCACGGTACTGTCTTTCCAAGCTAGTCGGAAGACTTCCAGTTTGGTGTGGCGCCATTTCCGTTCCAATTTTCTGGAAGCTTGCTTCAGAGCTCGGGTATTTTCTGTATACCAGGGAGCTAGTTTCTTATGAGAAATGTTTTTAGTGTTTAGGGGTGCAACTGCATCTAGGGTATTGCGCACTGGTTAAGTTTAGATCCTCAGTTAGGTGGTTAACTGATTGATGTCCTTGGGTAGGCAGAGGGAGTCTGGAAGGGCATCAAGGAATCTTTGGTTGTCTGAGAATTTATAGCACGACTTTTGATGCTCCTTGGTTGGGGTCTGAGCAGATTATTTGTTGCGATTGCAAACGTAATAAATGGTGGTCCGATAGTCCAGGATTATGAGGAAAAACATTAGATCCACAACATTTATTCCATGGGACAAAACCAGGTCCAGAGTATGACTGTGGCAGTGAGTAGGTCCAGAGACATGTTGGACAAAACCCACTGAGC
>NW_019944559.1:67377-73243 GCF_002910315.2 Salvelinus sp. IW2-2015 | reverse complement strand
CTCCTCCGTTGTTTGTTTTTGAGAGAGAATCATTATTTAGGTGAGGTAATAACAGCCTCTTGATCATCATTAAATTGGTGTGGTAATTAAGTAACCCTGATCCATTTACTATTTACATTACAGTTAAGTCATTTAGGCAGACGCTCTTATCCAGAAGCGACCTACAAATTGCTCGAAAGTTCATACATATTCATCCTTGGTCCCCCCGTGGGAATGAACCCACAACCCGGCTTGCAAGCCGCCATCTTCTACCAACTGAGCCACACGGACCATCATCATTATTGGGGTTAATAACACCCCTGACATCATTTATTGGTGGGTAATAACAGCCTGATCATCATTATTGTGTGGGTAATAAACAGCTCTGACATTCGTTATTGTCGATATGTGGTAATAAACAGCCCTGATCATATTATGTGTGGGTAATAACAGCCCTTGATCATCATTATTGGTGGGTAATAAACAGCCCTGACATCCATTTATTGGTGGGTAATAACAGGCCTGTATCATCATTATTGGTGTGGTAATAACAGCCCCTGATCATTATTATTGGTGTGGTTAATAAACAAGCCCTGATCATTATATTGGTGGGTTATAACAGCTCTGATCATCATTATTTGTTGTGGTAATAACAGCTCTGATCACATTATTGGGTGTAATAAACAGCCCCTGTATCATTATTATTGGTGGGGGTAATAACAGCCCTGCATCATTATTATTGTGTGGGTAATAACAGGCCTGATCACTTTTATTTTTTTGGGTAATAACCAGCCGCATGATCTATATATTCATTGGTGGGTAATAACAGCCCCTGATCATCGTTATTGGTGGGTAATAACAGGCTCTGACATCACTATTTGGTGGGTAATAACAGCCCTGAGCATCATTATTTGGTGGGTCAATAACAGCTCTGACATTCATTATTGTGGGTATAACAGCTCTGACATCATATATTGGTGGGTAATAACAGCCCTTGATTCATTATTATTGGTGGTAAGAAACAGCCCCTAATCATTATTATTGGTGGGTAATAACAGCTCTGATCATTATTATTGGTGGTTAATAACAGCTCTGCATCAGCATTATTGGTGGGTAATAAACAAGCTCTGATCCATCATTATTCGGTGGGTAATAACAGCCCTGGATCATTATTCTATTGTTCTGGTAATAACAGTTCCTGCATCATTTATTATTGGTGGGTAATAACAGTCCTGATCATTATTATTGGTAGTAATAACAGCCCTGATCATCATTATTCGGTTGGTAATAACAGTCCTGATTCATTTTTATTGGTGGGTTAATTAAACAGCCTGATCATTATTATTGTGGTAATAACCAGCCCTGATCATCATTATTGGTGGGTAATTAAAAGCCTTTGATCATATTATTGGTGGGTAATAACAGCCCCTGATCATCATTATTGGTGGGGGTAATAAAAACAGCCTGATCATTATTATTGGTGTGTAATAACAGCTCTGACATCTTATTGGTTGGTAATAAACACTCTGATCAAAACATTATTGGAGGAGTAATAACAGCTCTGATCATCTATTGGTGTGGTAATAACACCCTGATCATTTATTACTTTGCGTTGTGGTTAATAACAGCCCCTCGATCATTTATTGGGGTAATAAACAGCTCTGATATCATTATTGGTGGCGTAATAACAGCCCTGATTCATTATTATTGGTGGGGGTAATAACAGCTCTGACATTCATTATTGGTGCGGGTAAAACAGCTCTGATCATCATTATGGTGGGTAATAACAGCTCTGATCATTATTATTGGTGGGTAATAACAGCCCTGATCATTATTATGGGGTGGGTAATATACAGCTCTGATCATCATTTATTGTGTGGGGTAAACAGCTCTGATCATCATTATTGGTGGTAATAACAGCCCTGATCATTATTATTGGTGGGTAATAATCAGCTTCTGACCCACTTCATTTAATGAAAATGTGCCAATCTACTGACATCACTTCATTTTCTAATGAAAATGCCAATTATATTGGACATCACTTCATTTCGAATGATTAATGCCAATATTACTGACATCACTCTAATTTCAATGAAGATAATGCCAATCTACTGACATCACTTCATTCTAAGTAATGCCAATATACTGACATCACTTCATTCTAATTGATAATTGCCAATCTACTGAATCACTTCATTCTAATGATAATGCCAATATACTGACATCACTTCATTCAATGATAATGCCAATTACTGACATCACTTCATCTAATGATAATGCCAATTACTGACATCACTTCATTCTAAGGATAATGCAATCTACAGCATTTAAAGTTAAGCCTAGACGAACATCAAAGCTGCAGCTCTGTGCTACCGAGCTGGTTTTGCAATCCTGTCTGCTTCTCAAACGGCATCTTTAATCCCTATTTGTGCACTATTTTTGACCAGGCCCTTGTCAGAAGTAATGTGCTTTATAGGGGATATGGGCCATTGGGATCTACACCTCCATTCTGCTGGCGACTGAAACCTGATTGATCCTTGTATCTCTTGAGGGCGTTTCTTTAAAAGGGGTTGGGGGGGGGGTTGAGCTCTCTGTGGACCGTGTAATAGAAGCTGAAGAATTTCACTTGTTCGATACTCTGAGATACTCTTCTCTTCTCTCCCTGTCCTTTGTGTCCTTTTTTCCAGGGCAGCCAGACTGAGTTAGTGATCTCACAGTATAGCATTGTATCCCAAATGGCACCCTATTCCCTATTTTCACGTGATTTCATGTGTTTTGGGAGCACTTCACGGGTGAAATCCATATGGTTTTTCCGTGTGGGTCCAGGGCTCATCAGACTCTTGTTAACAAAAGGATCGGCCCCTTTTTAAAAAAATGTATCCTAAAATGACATACCCAAATCAAACTGCCTGTAGCTCAGGACCTGAAGTAAGGATATGCATTTTATTGGTACCATTTGAAAGGAAACACTTTGAAGTTTGTGGAAATGTGAAAGGAATGTAGGAATGTAGGAGACCAACCGTKYTTTTGTRTTTTCTTTGTAYCATCATCTTTGAAATGTAAGAGAAAGGCAATAAGGTATTATTYCAGCCCAKGTGCAATTTAGATATTGGCCACTAGATGGCATCAGTGTATGTGCAAAGTTTTAGTCTSATCCAATGAACCATTGCATTTCTGTTAAAAATGTTGTATCAAGACTGCCCAAATGTGCCTARTTTKTTTATTAATAACGTTTTGTGTTCAAAACTGTGCTCTCGCCTCAAACAATAGCATGGTATTCTTTCACTGTAATAGTKACTGTAAATTGGACAGTGCAGTTAGATTAAGAATAATTTTTGCTTTCTGCCAATATCAGATATGTCTTTGTACTGGGAAATGTTCTTGTTACTTACAACCTCATGCTAATCCCATTAGCCTACATTAGCTCAACAGTCCCGCAGGGGACCAACCAATCCTGAAGTATTAAAAGTAACGCTGTGCATAGGGAATAGGGTGGCACTTTCTTCGGASCCTGTTCTAAGAAAATAAAGAATGGTACCAGCTTATGATTTCAGGGATCTGTAATTTAGTATCCAGCGTATTACACTACTGTGCAATAGTTCTTCATCATATTGAACAATAAACATTTTCAATGACACCAATCAGGCCTTCGAATAGTGCTCTGGTCAAAAGTAGCGTTCTGTGGTAGTGAACTACGCTATATATATACAAGTATGTGGAYAMCCCTTCAAATTAGTGGATTCGGCAATTTCAGCCACACCCGTTGCTGACAGGTGTATGAAATTGAGCACACAGCCATGCAATCTCCATAGACAMACATTGACAGTAGAATGGCCTTACTGAGAGCTCAGTGACTTTCAACGTGGCACCGTCATAGGATGCCACCAATCCAACAGTTTGTCAAATCTCTTCCCTGCTAGAGCTGCCTCGGTCAATTGTAAATACCGTTATTGTGAAGTGGAAACGTCTGGAAGCAACAACGGATCAGCCACAAAGTGGTAGGCCACACAAGCTCACAGAACTGGACCGCCGAGTGCTGAAGTGCGTAGCGTTTTTGGACTTTTTTTGGACTTAATGATATAGAGTATACCCACTAAATTGTTGCAACACTCASTAASAAGTTCCAAACTGCCTCTGGGAGCAACAGTCAGCACAAGAACTGTTCCTCGGGAGCTTCATGAAATGGGTTTCCATGGCCGAGCAGCCGCACACAARACTAAGATCACCATGCACAATGCCAAACGTCGGCTGGAGTGGTGTAAAGCTCACCGCTATTGGACTCTGGACCAGTAAAAACACGTTCTCTGGAGTGATGAATAACACTTCACCATCTGGCAGTCTGACAGACTAATCTGGGTTGGGCGGATGCCAGGAGAACACTACCTCTATTTGGTGTGTTGAAGAGATTTATTTTATAACTCATGATTTATATCTATCGTTTACCTAAATAGCTAGCTAATGTTATCGGCGTGGCCTCGCCTAGCTGACTTTACATGTAGTTTACCTTATTATGTATCAAATTCCTAATCAAATTGTATGTCACATACACAATTGTTAAGCAGAATGTTATATGCAGTGTAGACGAAAATGCTGTGCCTCATAGTTCGAACATAGCAAAAAATCATAAAATTCCTCTTACCATCCACAACAACTACTATACCACACATCTAATAAAAGCATGGAATAAAATATAACATAAAAATAATGGAGAGCGATGAGAGATGCGTAGCAAATGCAAATAGATCGGTATAAAATACAATAATATGAGATGAGTAATTGGCAGATATGTAAACACGATGTTAAAGTGCATTAATAAGTGACATGGATACGACAATTCAATGTGTGTAGCAGTAGCCTCTACTGATGTTAGTGGATGGCTGTTTAACAGATCTGAGGCCTTGGATAGAACGCATTTTTCAAGGACTCGTCGCATTCGTGCATGTAGCGGAGGAAGCAAGCAAGGTGGGCTTCGGGGTAGTTATCGGTGTCATGATCTTTTTGCTTGCGTCCCTGTGACCACTCTTGGGTGGTGTATGGTGTCTGGATGCTAGGTAGTGTCCACCACGGTGAGGGCGTGGCAAGACCAGTCTAGGAGCCAGACCCTGTGGAGACACTGCGGTTGCTGGCGGGCAGTTCTCCGTACAACGGTTGATACGCCGACAGATTGATGCTCTCAATTGTGCATCTGTAAATATTTGAGGGGTTTAGGGTATCAATTTCTTCAGCCTCCTGAGGTTGAAGAGGCGCTTGCTTCTTCTTCACCACACTGCTGCATGGGTGGACCATTTCAGTTTGTACGTGATGTGTACGCCGAGGAACTTAAAAGTGTCCCCTTCTCTATGTACACTACATGACCAAAAGTATTGACACCTGCTCGTCGAACAACTTCATTCCAAAATCATGGGCTATAGTTATGGAGTTAGTCCCCCCTGCTGCTAAACAGCCTCCACTCTCCATGAAGCTGTCCACGAGAGTTGGAACATTGGGGAGGTCAAGCACAGAGATGAGGATTAGGAGGTCGGACACTGATGTTGGGCGATTAGGCATGGCTTGCAGTCGCGTTCCAATCCATCCCAAAGGTCTTCGAAGGGGTGTGATCAGGGTTCTGTGCAGGCCAGTCAAGTTATTCTACACCGATCTTGATAAACCATTTCTGTACGGACCTCGCTTTGTGCACGGGAGCAATGTCATCCTGAAACAGGAAAGGGCCTTACCCAAACTCTTGCCACAAAGTTGGTAGCACAGGCTCATCTAGAATGTCATTGTATGCTGTAGTGTTAATATTTCCCTTTACTGGAACTAAGCGGCCTAGCCCGAACCAAGAAAAACAGCCCAGACAATTATTCTTCTCCACCAAACTTTACAGTTGGCGGAATGCATTAGGGCA